>NC_073693.1:271736411-271967357 GCF_029784155.1 Uranotaenia lowii | reverse complement strand
GCGGGTCAAAAAAACGAAACTTTAAGCACTTTTAGGAACTCCTGAATCAAGTCCGATTGAACTGAAATTTCGCTGAGGCCAGTTTTTTTGGGCCAATATTTATGGTAGATTTTGAAAACTCGATCATTAAATTTTTCCCATACATCCATTGCCATCCGAACGGACATCTTACATTAGTGATGGGTTCACAAAAATCTCGAACGCTCACTTTTTCAAGCCAAATATTCCTCTCACAGATCGGACTCGGTAGGCGATGCTCGTAGAAGTAAGACGAAGTTTTTTTCTGGCAGCAAAAATTGTCAAGTCAAAATTTATGAAAAATTAAAGTTTTTCAAGTGTTTCAAGTTAAGTTTAGACCCAGATACGATTGACTTGATAAAATCAAATATTATCTGAGGTGGCTGACTTCGAAGGGCTGGCACCAAGTCCCCCGGAACAATGCAGAGTAGCTGTTCATTTCACCAGGCGTTAAACTGAAGGAGTAAAAGTACCGGAAAGCATCAATTTTAAGATAAGTAGACTTTCTTCTGTTTCACTATTGAAATCATTATAAAGTTTTTGAAGCCAACGTTTTTAATTTTAGTTAGTAGAATTTTGTTTTCAAGCAAAACGAGATATATTTTATTTTGTATTTCGTTCATGCATACAAGTTTGGTACCTAGGTACCTTTCAATTAGAATATTCTTATTAAGAAGCCTTTTTATTTTCACAGAAGTAAATGTAGCACATATTCTGGCGTTTTTTTTTTTTAATCACATGTAGAGCATCAAGTAAATACCAAGTTTTTACTATTTTTGGAAATCGCCATTTTTTCTGATGTGAAATTCTTGAAATAAAAATTCAAAGGGGAATCCATCAATCCCATACCTTAGAAATGTAGTATTGAGAAAATGAAATAGTAATCAACAGAAGAAGTTTTTGAAGAATCTGAAACGGCATCATGAAAAGAATAACAGAATTGATTCGGAAGTTTTATTGGGCATATACGTAGGCATTTTTCGGGCATATTAAAAAAGAACTAATGCCAAATTTGAGTAGATACTGTACTATTTTATGAAATTGATAATATCATTCAAATGCCATTTAAATATATCATATATTGACTTCAACTCTCTAAATCTGCTTGTACAAACAAGCATAAAAAGTGTAGAAAAAAGGAACCTTAAGGCGAAAATAGATTTAAACTAGATCAATATCTTGTATTACGGAGGCGAACCAGCCTGCGGCTTTAAACCTCTTAAATAAAGACAAAAAAATATCATGTATCGAGAATTAAACATAAAAGACTTTAATCTTTTCTGGAAATAATTTTAACAACATTTAACTAGAAAAGAAATGAAACATAGAAGACTATCTCACCATGAAATTGCGTCACTAGGTTTGCTCAGTGAGTTTATGATTATTTAATACAACATATTTTTCCTGTTTAAAATGCTTTATAGTTTAACTTAAATTTTTGTTTGAGTTTCTAAAAAACTAGAAAATTTAATTTTCGTCCGAGCCTGTATTTAGTAACTATTGATGACATTTAATATTTAAAAGCATCTTAGTTTTATACACAATTTTTTTAAATTGTCGTTATAAGAATTTGTTGATTTTATGTATTACAACTCTAAAAGCAAAAGGATTCAAATAAATTTGAAATTATGGAATACGGAAATATATTATTCAAGAACTTCCGGAGCTGAGGCAGTCTTGAATGAGGAATGGAAAAAAGAGGAAAAATAATAACAAAAATTATAATAATATGTGCTAACATTTCAGTCCGTAGATATTAATAGGATATTTCTCAGGAAATGTCTAGGAGCATAGGAGGTGTTGGTAAAACGAAGATCGCACCATTTTCCAAAAATGGCTCCTGATCCAAACCTCTCCCTTACTAACACAACCCTTCCTGAGATACTTGAATATAGATTCGCAGACGTATAGACGGTTTCTATAGCTGGTGATACTGACTTATCATTGTTTCAGAGTTTTTCAAAACAAGCTTTTGAAGAAAACTGGAATATCAGATTTATAGTTGATCCTAAAAAGTATCTCACTAACAATCCTTCCTTCATCCCTCATTGACTACTAGGACGTGGCCGGCGTCGTTATTGATCAATTTTTAAAGGGAGAGCATGAGTTTTGTACATTGAGAATGAATTGCTAATCCCAAGCTGCATTCTTTTGGCCCTTGTACAAAATTGATGGCCTCGATCAATCACGGAGTAGCAACCATTGGCGATGTGGAACTCGTTCTACTTAGCCACGCTAGCGATCATGGAGCTCGAAATGTATTCAATATATATAAATTTTTTTATACAATCAACAAATTATAATATTAGGAAAACAATGTTAGAGAAGCATTTCGGGTTCAATGATTTCAGGTGGATATGAGTAGTCAAACAAGCTAAGCTAAGCTAAGCTAATATTCCTCTCACAGATCGTTACCGCTGACTGAACCGACCCACAAAAATCCCGAAGCCCACTGACTGGGGACCGTTCTCATGTTAATTCGATCGGTTTGATTAAATTGATCGATTAGTTTTCGGTATTGCATTACAGCAGCAAAGGGTTTCGCCCGAGTCAAGCAAGACATTCCGAAACCCGGGTCAATATCCGCAACCCCATGCACGATCCGGCCCATTCGATATTGTTTGCATCATTGAAAATGAAATCATTAGTCATTCACCCAGCAGCAGCAGCAGCAGGAAAGTAAAATAAAGACAGGAAAAAAGGACCAAACCCTTTTACTTCTTCCGCTTGGCCGCCGAGGCACAGAACGAGTAACGAAATCCTCCTGACACGGCAAGGTCACGGCAATGGGCCGCTGGATTTCGTTTCTGCTGTGTCGTATTGAATGAAATGAAATTCATACAAAAAGTTTCCTCTTCTCGCCTCGATTTTCCTCGAATGGGATCGACGAGGACGGAACAGAAAATTGCTGCTGCCCGCGGCCGGTTTCCTTCCCGTATTATAAATATATGCATCACGGACGAAACCGATCGATGATGCTTCCGGCTGTTGGTTTCTTTCTATTTATATGTTTTTTTGTTCACAACCTGGCCTCCCGCTCCCACGACAAAGCACTATAGATTGTGTGGCCGGAATTATTAATGCAGGAGATTTAGCCGCGCCGCGTCGTTTGCTGTTGACTGTTAACGTTCAAATGTTGCTAAAATTAAACCGGTCGATTCGTGGCATCCAAAACATGAGCGACGACAATACTGCCTACCTACAGGAGCGAGAAAAAAGGATCGCAAAATACATGAAGGCACAATTTGTAGTTCTTTACGGGACGATTGGCGAACAGATAGGTTCTCATGTTTATTTGATTACATTACTTGTCCTACATTTTTTGTTGTTGTGGACACTAAGCTTCGCGGTCCTTGGAAAGGAGCAGGTGGAAATTGCTTCATAAAGATGACAACAATATCTTCAACACCTTTTCAATTGAGGGTTCTGATGAAAAAAAGCTTTACTTAGCTTTACAAAATGCTGTGACAAAAAGTCACAAGCATGGGAACATATGCATAATTCAGCCCTAAATGGTTCATTGAGTTATGGAATTTCAAAATAATCTTGAGACAGATTCAGTCAGCATTGATTTTCTGCTGAGCTTAAGGATCACTAAAGGGATAAATTAAACCAAGAATAACGGAGCAAAAAAAATATGTTGCTCAATATCCACCAGTTCATGGCAAAACTCGTTCAACCTTCCTTCTCGGTTAGAGTCTTTATGACTCTAACCTTTGATGATTCTTTGTGATAAAAAGTGATACAGTCAAAATTTGGTCAAGGGGAAACGCGTGTAAATCGGTTAAATCGTTTATTTTAAAAATCAAATTAAATTTTTTTTTTCAAGTTTAATTAGTATAAAATTCCGCTTTTCCAAATCCGAATTGCCAGGCCTTACGCTTAACCCCTGCCATCAGATTTTGTACAGCCACCTTGTCCACCTTCTTCGCAGCAGAAAGCCAGTTTGCCTTGAACTAGTGCTCGTCCTTAGCAGTTTTTTGGTATTCTTTAGGTTCCGCTTGACAATAGCCCAGTATTTCTCAATTGGGCGGAGCTCTAGCGTGTTGGGAGGGTTCTTGTCCTTAGGAACCACCTGCACGTTGTTGGCGGCGTACCACTCCATGGCCTTTTTACCGTAATGGCAAGATGCCAAATCCGGCCAAAACAGTACGGGACAACCGTGTTTCATCAGGAAAGGCAGCAGACGTTTATTCAAACACTCTTTCACGTAAATTTCTTGGTTGACAGTCCCGGAGGCTATGAAAATGCTGCTTTTCAAGCCACAGCTACAGATGGCTAGCCAAACCAGATATTTCTTCGCGAACTTTGACAGTTTCATGTGCTTGAAAATATCTGCTACCTGTCCTCTTCCTTTTGCCGTATAAAACTCTTGTCCCGGAAGCTGCTTGTAGTCGGCTTTGACGTAGGTTTCGTCGTCCATTACCACGCAGTTAAAGTTCGTCAGCATCGTCGTGTACAGCCTCCGGGATCGCGCTTTGGCCGTCGTATTTTGATTATCATCGCGATTTGGAGTCACTACCTTCTTGTAAGTCGATAGTCCGGCTCGTTTTTTGACTCGATGCTCGCATGTAGACGATACACCCAGCTTATTTGCGGCATGTCGGAGAGAGAGGTTAGGGTTTCGCTTGAAACTACCGGCAACTCTCTTTGTCGTCTTAGCGGCTTCCGGTTTTCGATTTCCCCCCGATTCAGACTTCCTGGCTGTCGACAAACGTTCCCCAAACACTTTAATTACATTTGTAACGGTTGATTTGGCAACTTTTAGCAATTTTGCCAGCTTTGCGTGCGAGTAGCCCGGATTTTCGCGATGGTCGAGCAAAATTTTGATACGCTGCACTTTTTCCTTGGGCAGCATTCCAAAATCAAAATAGGAGCAACATTCTACACACACATACACACCTTCAAAATGAGGGGTGTTCAGGTTTTTTAAATGCAAAATTGAAAGAAATACGTCAAGTTGATATTGACCAAATTTTGACCGTATCACCCTTAAGGGATTTCAACAAAAAGTTTCATTTTTGATACCGAGAAGCGAGCCAAACCAGGTATACCAGACTAGCGCCAGCCTGTCTGCTAGAACACATCGACGCTCTATTAATCCTTAACATATTTTATTATGTTCAAAAAACTTATTTTTAAACTTTGAAACAAGCTTAATGTTTGACTCCATGTAAGAATATTTCAGAATATTAATTCCTTAATCAATTGCCTCTTCTTTGGAATTTTTTGATCCCATAATATTTTGCTTGGCATCTCATTAAGGGAAACTTTTTCCTCGCTTAAGCTTGTTTTACCTTGCCTCCATAACAGGTGCCAAGCTGGGGGATGATATTATTTCTCGAAACCAAAACAATAAATATCACGCACTTTAGGAAGCTTTACGTTTTCAGCAAACTGCTAAAGCTAGGAGTGGGTCGACCCAAGAAACAAACAAGGAGGAGAAAAACCATTTCACCGCAGCGCAGCACTCTTTTTGGCAAATGCGAAACCTAGCTCGACCATCATCCTATAGCCTAGCCTAAGTTTGGCAGCTGCCCCAGACCCAGACCCAAATTCGTTGTTTGTTTACTCAGGACGTTTTAATTCGGGGAACAGTCTGCCGGAAGGAAGCAGATTAAGGAGATTGATTGATGGCGTAGTTGGGATGGACGCTTTTGTTTGGGTTTCCTTCTCCAGATTGAACTGACTGACTGACTGACTGGCTGGCTAGCTGGCTGGGTGAGGATGGAGCTTCTCTCTGTGACTGTGAGAAAATTGAAATGCAACATTCTAGGAATGAAAGCTCAAAAATTATTGACAAACAGTTGAACTTCATAATTACAATATGTATCTTTGTACATGAATGCTTTCATTCCAGAAATGAATCAACGTTTATTTAATCTTCATTGAATTTATGTAGTTATGAATAAGGTTGCTAGAATTTTTTCAGCTCATCCGGGCTATTTTATCTAAAATCCTCGCTTAGTCCGGGCTTTAGGTTTCAAAATTTTCGACGAAAAATAAGGGTAATATCCTGGCAAATTTGGTAAAAACGCAGGAATTACTCAACGAAAATCATGATAAAAAATAATTTAAAAACAAATTTCATCAAAACTTGCTAGCCGGTTTTAATTTGTGTTTCATGATTATTTTTATAAAATTTGCTTAAAAATTTTTTTATAGACGCATGCAAAAAAAAACATTTAACAAATTTGTATTATTTTTTTTTCGATTTGGCAAATAAAGTGAATAAATTTGGGCAAAATCCGGATTTTTTTTTCAATAAAATCAGAACAATTTGGCCGGGCCGGACTTTTCCTAATTTGTTTTATTAAATATCCGGGCAAACCGGGATAAAACCAGACCCTCTGGAAAGCTTATGTATGTCTGTTTAGTAGCAAGCTTGGGTTGTTCCGCACAAAGTTATCATAACGAAATTTTAATGATTTAATTTCGCAACTAACTTTAAACAAATCGTTCGAAAAAGCAAATAATGAAGTTCAAGTTTTGGTGAAGACTGCTATAAATTTAAAACTGATATTTATACTCTTATATTTATTTATTGTTTTGGTACATTTTTCTGAATAGTGATTGAGAAATATACAGTTGTTTTCATTAATGTCTAAACTTCAATATTTGATTTTTCTAAAGATTTTTTAGTAGTTCGTTGCGAAATTAAATCATTAAAATTTCGTTGTGGTAACTTTGTGCGGAACAACCCAAGCTGGCTACAATACAGACATACATGAATGTCACTTCTTATTGTGAATTGTCGTCGAAGAATTTCATTTCCAAATCAAAATTTAATTTTAAAATAAAAAAATGTAATATGATTCGGAACTCTGGAGCGTTGAAACTTAAATCATTGATTTATTCTTGATCTTCAATTTCTCATTCTAGATTTTAAACTCTTTTTTTTTTAAATAAATCGAATTTTGACATTTTAATCCTGTGTTTCGAATTTGTAACAAAAAGGTAAGGATAAAGTGATTTTTTTTTCAACGGTTTTGAGAAAAACAAAGGAGAACACCCTCTTATTTTGGAGATATGACGCGTAAATTGTTTTAGAATGGATCAGTTTTGGGATAAATGGATCATTTTTGATTATGATAAACTTGAAAACTTACATGAGAACCGAAAGCTGATTTTAAATCAATTTACTATCATTTATTGAATCAAGGATTCAGATTTGTCAATAATTTTGTGCACCCCGCCCCCCCCCCCCCCCCCCCCCGTGAAAGTCCAAAAATGCCAAGTTAAATCTTTTTGACCAAAAATAAATTTAGAATTTTATAATCAAATTTTGATGAACTACTTAAATGATTCAAGAGTAACAATAGTGTAACAATCTCGACTCCAAAACCTCGAATTCTCATTCCAGGACCACAACTCCACAACAGTTTTTCAAAAAATTTCTCAATTGTGCATAGTAATTGAGTCCCAAATATTGAATCCCAATAAAGTTAGACTTAGCTAAGTTAGTTAGACTTAGCTCACCAGTATATTTGTATTTTTGACCAAATTTTCTCATTTTATTTGCGAAATCAAACGAAAATTTCAATTTAGTCTTTAGTAGAATGATGTATTTTGTGTCCAAATATTGTTTTTAACAAATTTTATTATATTTTGGAAGTTTGAATCATCTCATGATTCTGAATCAGCTGATGTGTTTCGAATAAATCAAAATCAGTTTTCCATGTGTTTTTCTTATTGAAAAAATCTAAAATTTGCCTGCATATTGGCCGGATTTTTGGAAAAATTTCACAAGGTATTAAGATAAAATTGCCTGGATTTGCTCAGATTCTTGGAGAAAAATTTCTAGTAAGTATCAAGTTTATTGTTCTTGATTTTCATGTTTGGATCATCATTGGTATAGAATCCCTGCTTCGAACCTTGATGTTGCATTTCGATCTAAAATGTTAAGGATTTTGCATATTCAAAGCTAATAATTTCGGAATATGAAAATAAAATACTAAAAATTCAAACCATTTTTAAGATTTGGATCTGAAATTTTTATTCTACATTTATATAGTTGAAACATAAGAACTGAAAAATGTGAAACAACTTCATCATTCACAATATTATTTGAATTTTTCAAGTTCAATTGCGAATAAAAAATTGAACAAAAAAACCAATTTGAACTCCTTAAATTCAGAATAAAATAAAAGATTTCTGGTCAAGAATTCTGATTTAAATTTCGCTTTTTGGTTTCAAATTCATAGGATTTCTTATCTGG
This sequence comes from Uranotaenia lowii, assembly GCF_029784155.1. Taxonomy (NCBI): domain Eukaryota; kingdom Metazoa; phylum Arthropoda; class Insecta; order Diptera; family Culicidae; genus Uranotaenia; species Uranotaenia lowii. Next base: position 271,959,121 of record NC_073693.1, on the reverse strand, counting down.
AGTTTAGATTCAGGTTTTGAATTTGGTTTTAACATTCAAATCCAAAGTTTGTATTTAGATTAAGCTCAAATATATGTTCTGTGATCAATATTAAAATATCGATGTTAAAATTTCATTAAGGATTCAAATTGAAGGCAATCGAAGTTTCATAACTTCGATTCTTGATTCAACTTAAAAATTTGAAATTCATCGAAGCCAGATTGGAAACACAAACCTGGTAAAAATCACATATAAAAAATAAGATCTGGATTCATTTCAAAGAATTTGTTTTTTGAATGACCTAGATTTCAATTTTGAAAACTTTTTTTGAAAATAAAGGATAATTAATGATAATTTTTGAACTTGTGTTTTAACCTTTGGTAAAAAATAAGCTGGAAATTTAATTTAGAAATATTTACATATATTGCAGATTCTTCAAAATCAAAGTTCTAACTAAGTCTTAAATTTTAATCGAGTTTACAAGAGTAGACAATTGGCCTTATTTGAACCCTAAACCTTATTTTTTACTTTGTATTTCTGAATATTTTATACATTTTTACCCATGCAAAGGTTATGCTTATGATTTTTTTTTTTCAATATGAAGCGTTCAAAATCCTGTTTTTTTCGTTTCGATTATAGTCTTTTCTACATCATTGTGCCCTCGCGACTTTAAACAACGATGCAGATGGCGCACCAGTAATTGAAAAACCTATCTGTAACAACTGTGATCGTTGTTTACTGAGCCATATCTCAAGTCCCCATATTTTTTTAAAGCTTCATGCAAAAAATTGACTACTCCTCCTAGCACTTATTTTCAAAAATAAATTACTTTTAATGCATGGTAACTTTAACCAGAATTTACTACATAAAAGTTTTGCATTGTTCAAGCAAAAATGTTATTGGAAAACAAATGTCATCAAATGACTGAAACTTGAAAAAGTAGATAAAAACGTTTAAAAATGCATTTTAATTTTTTTTGCCAAAAGCTGAAAACCTGTCACTGTAGGGGCATAATGAGAACCCTCCCTGGGGCAGTATGAGCATCATTAATCGAGGCACGATGATCGTTTTCTGCCGTAGCATCTAGCAGCGAACTCAACTCGATGAAGTCAACTGAATAATAGAGCTTCAGATTTAAAGGAAACTTTAAAGGAAAAATAAAAATAAAAAAAATATTTCGTTGTTTTGATTAAATTTTGAACTTTTCACCCTGTTTGCTGACCTCAACAGCAATTTTGTTCCACCATCTCTTCATCTCTGTTGCATCCCGAGTCGTCCTGCCATTTTTGACAATTTGTCGCCGAACAAAATTTCACTTGAGATCCTTAAAATAACCCAATGCTTGACAATGCCATGCTTGACAATTTGTCGCCGAACAAAATTTCACTTGAGATCCTTAAAATAACCCAATATTTTTCGATAGGGAGGAATTAAGAGCAGTTGGGTGGGTTGATGTCCTTTTCGATAAAATCCACACCGTTGTCACGATACCGCTGTAGTACCTCTCTGCTGTAGTGGCAGCTTGCCAAATCTGACCAAAACTTTACTGGTCCTTTGTGAGATCTAATGTACGTTTTCTAAATACGTTTTCTAATACGTTTTCTCAGGCACTCCTCTTAGTACATCTTGGAGTCCATGGTTTGTTTATAACAAAAACCGGGCTTTTTTGTCCGCAGCTGCAAATACCTTGCCAGATCAAGCACTTTCTTGCAAACTTATCGGCAAAAACGAATTTGAACTTGCCGGGGACATCACCTCGATCAGTTGCTTTAAAAAAATTTTAGTCAGGATGCTGCCCAAAATCCATCTTCACTTACGCTTCGGCATCCACGAGGATACGTCCGTCGTACTTCGTTAGAACCTTGCCTTGTTGTATAACTTTCGGGCCCGTCCTTTGGCTTCTACATTCTTCTTCAATGTCCGGTTTGATTGCTTACTGGCCCAATAAGATCGTTTTCCTTCGCGCAGACGAATCCTTCTGACGGTACACCGATCGGCATTGAATTTCTTGGCGATGTCATAGTCCGACTGCCCTGGGTTTTCCTTGATCGTTCTCAAGACCTTCAAATGCAGTTTCCTATCCTTAGTTCTACTATGACGCTTGGAATGAATCTGCCGATCTAAAGTATGATCTCACGGAAACGTTTGAGAACGTTGCACACGGTCAATTTGACCATTTTTAACGATTTCGCTATTTTTGAACCCGGTATCGTCGGGTTTTTGACGTGTGTGTCAAAAATTAATTTCCTTTTTCGCAGCTTCCATCACGTGTAACTTTTTTAAAAGAAAATAAATCGTAATGAAATTTTCAGCACTGATAACATTTCCGAACAAAATGCTGTCAAAACTTAGGAGCGCTATGGACAATTAGGAGCGCTATGGTATAATAAACAGTGCGTCCAGATTTATCGTGATCCATGATTTAATAAAGATACAAAAACAGCATAGATATACAGTGAGGGGCAAAATAAAGTGTCCAAATTATTTTTTTTTCAATTTCTTTTATTTTTCTGGTTAAAATTCAACGAAAATGCATCGTAATCATTTTTTAAATATTGTTTATTATGTTCTTTTCAATTTTTGTTAATGTTGCGCGGTTAAAAAAAAAGTTTTTCTGATAGAAAAAAAAACAGTTAATATTCCAAAAAAAAAACAGGGGCAAAATAAAGTGTCCAAATCGGTACAGCTTCAAATTGATTCAAACTGAAGGCAAACAAGAACGATTTAATAATGGGTATGGCCTCCTTCGGCCTTCAACACCTCCTACAAGTGCTTCAGTATACTTTCAACAAGGTTGTGGAAGTGTTGTGGGTCGAGTTCCTCCCACGCATGCTCCATGGCATCAAAATAAGTATTTTTAATTTGTCACACCAGTCTTATCAATCTGAACATCGAGGATGGCCCACAGATTTTCGATGGGGTTCAGATCAGGACTTTGTGGGGGCCATTCAAGGGTTTGATGCGGCAGGAACGGGAAAATGACTTCATCAGATTGGCCGAATGCTTCGGATCGTTATTCTGCTGTAAAACGAAGCGCTCTTCGAGGCCCGTCTTGATGAGGGATACCTCGAGGTTTTCCCGCAGGATATTGGAATATGACTCAGCTGTCATGATTCCGTCAATTTTAACCAAATTGCCCACCCCACCCCAAGAAAAGCACCCCCACACCATCACGTTACCTCCTCCGTGCTAGACTGTTCCTTGGATATGGCGATCTTGGAGCTCCTCACCCGACTTGCGCCACATATGATTCCGCTTCTTTCGGTTGAATAGCTCGAATTTGGATTCGTCGGCCCACAACAATGTTTTCCAGTACTCGAGCCGTTTATCGGCGTGTTCCTTGACGAACTTGAGCCGCTTAGCCTTGTTCACTTGGCTGATGAAAGGCCTTCTCACTGCGATCTTTCTTTGGTACTCCTTTGCATGGATGCGGCGACGGATAGTACAACGCAATACCGAAAATTGGAGCTCTTCCTGTATCTGCCGGATCGTTATTATTGCTTTTTTCTTCACTTCAAGAATGATTTTCTTGTCCGTTCTGGCATCTGTCTTGGGCTTCAGTCCTCTTCCTGAGCGATCCATCTCCGATCCGAACGTTTTCATCTTCTTCATGATTTTTGATACCGCTGTCTTGCTGATTTCGTAGTGCTTGGCCACTTCCCGGTGCGTTTGACCGTTATTCACATCATGAACAACCAGTTTCCGGATGGACAACGGAATGGAACCGTTTTCCATATTTTACAACTTATTCGAATATAGACACCTGTTTGAATACTCCAGAGCCAAGCCAGTTGTTTATGAAGCGTCAAAATACACAAAACAAACAAATTCGAGGTGCCTCGCGATGGAAACTTATCGAAATTATATTGATTTTTGAGTTGGACACTTTATTTTGCCCATTTTCCTTTTGGAATATCAACTGTTTTTTTTTTCTATCAGAAAAACTTTCTTTTTTTACCAGCGCAACACTAACAAAAATTAAAATGAACATAATAAACAATATTTTAAAAATGATTACGATGTGTTTTCGGTGAATTTTAACCAGAAAAATAAAAGAAATGATAAAAAAATAATTTGGACACTTTATTTTGCCCCTCACTGTACCTATCTATTGCGTAAACAGATCAAATGATTTAAAATACTAGTACTACCATCAAACCCAATAGCAGTTTTTGTTTTTAATTTGGATTCATCACTGTAATTGCATGTTACCTCCATTTTGCGGGACGATTGATCACTTAGTAGATACTGCGTATAAGATAAAAATCATAAAATTGGTTTTAATGGACCATTTGCCAGCAAAATCTGTGCCGCAATATTGAAATTCATCCATTCCATACGAACGACCATCAACAGTCAACGCATTAAGAGTGTCATGGATGATTCGTTCCAAGGTAGATATGTAACGGGTGGCAGTTAAAATTTTGGAATTTTTATTACAAACTGTGAAAAAATGTCAAGTGTACTTGAAGATTTGATTTACTGGAATTAATGATATATGCAGAAATTGTTGAAAAAATAAGTGTACAGTTTAAAACGGCCATTAATTGGCTGTTCGCGCAAACTTCCGTTTGTTGTCGGAACAGGAGCGTTGTAAGGCCTTCATGTCAACTTTATGAATACATCTTTTGATTCTACCAATTAATTCTTTGCAGTTCTTGGCTCTCCAATTATATTTGTACACCATTGAGCTCAAAATTCCGGAAAAATCTTCGGACATTTTCCGGAATAATCTTTTATCATCCAGCGGCATTGGGATTTAAGAGTTGAAATCTGATCTTCAGTGTATTCTGCGTTTCTTGTCTTCTTTCAGCACTCAATTCCAACTTTTTTCAATGTCTTGCCAATGTACTGGTGAGAACAGTCGTACTTTTAGGAGGCATCCCGTTGCTTGGCTTAGTGAATCCTTGTTGTTGAAGAGGCACGAGAAAGAAAACAAAGTCCTTTTTTAGCTAGTCTGCGAGTGCCTTGCTTGCGAGTAGTTGTTGGGGATTTTTGTGGGATGGTAAACAGTGGAAGCCATGGCCGTAGGAACGGGGGGGGGGGGGTTTTGGGGGTTAAACCCCCCCCATGAGAGTCCAAAAAAGCAAGCGAGCTATTCTACTCTACACTCAAAATTTCAAATTCATAATCAAATTATGATAATAGAGCAAAAATAATCAAGAGCAACTATCTGAACTAAAAGCTTATACCAAAACCTCAAAAACCCATTTCAAAATCAAAATTCTGCTGAAGTTTTTCAAAATGTTACTTTGATTTATCGGCCTAGCGGTGAAAAGTGATGTCCTTTTTAGTAGGGACATCTAAAGATTATGAAATTTTTATACAGATGGATAGAAGGTTAGAAGAAATGAAAGATGGTGAAAATGAGCGGGTAGAATTTGTCTAGAAGCATTACCATCACATACCAAATTTTTGTTCCTCACGAGCCTACTACCATGAAGTGGTAGATACAGATAGAGTTGCATCTACCACCACACATTAGTAGGCTTAGCGTGGTCCGCCCCACAAGCGAGAACTTGTAGTGCGGACGAACAAAAAGATGGTATGTGATCGCTCAGATAAGCTCCCTTTAACTCAGAAACGCATCTATCGATGTTTAAGTCTTCTCAGTTTGTTATCTTCGCATTCGTTACATGCGGGGTTTGCATGCGAAACGGTACGGTCGATAGTCTGATAGTGACCAACCACCGATGCTATGATGTCGTGTTTTTATTTCTTTTTGGCCAAAGTTATTTAATTTTATGAAGAGATTAACCACCGTAATTTTTGTTTGTTACTTTGATTTATCGGCCTAGCGGTGAAAAGTGATGTCCTTTTTAGTAGGGACATCTAAAGATTATGAAATTTTTATACAGATGGATAGAAGGTTAGAAGAAATGAAAGATGGTGAAAATGAGCGGGTAGAATTTGTCTAGAAGCATTACCATCACATACCAAATTTTTGTTCCTCACGAGCCTACTACCATGAAGTGGTAGATACAGATAGAGTTGCATCTACCACCACACATTAGTAGGCTTAGCGTGGTCCGCCCCACAAGCGAGAACTTGTAGTGCGGACGAACAAAAAGATGGTATGTGATCGCTCAGATAAGCTCCCTTTAACTCAGAAACGCATCTATTCTACCACTTCATGGTAGTAGGCTCGTGAGGAACAAAAATTTGGTATGTGATGGTAATGCTTCTAGACAAATTCTACCCGCTCATTTTCACCATCTTTCATTTCTTCTAACCTTCTATCCATCTGTATAAAAATTTCATAATCTTTAGATGTCCCTACTAAAAAGGACATCACTTTTCACCGCTAGGCCGATAAATCAAAGTAACAAACAAAAATTACGGTGGTTAATCTCTTCATAAAAAAAAAAAAAGTTTTTCAAAATTTTCTCACTTGTTCATAGAATAAGGTTGTCAGATTTTTTTCTGCACGTATCCAGGCTGGACAAATCCGGGCTGTTTAATATAAAAACCTGGCAAAATCCGGGTATTTGATTTCAAAATTGTCGACCAAATCCAGGCAAAAACCGGTCAATTTTGGTCAAAACCTAGGAATTGCTCATCAAAAATCTAGGAAAAATTATATGGAAAAAGAAGAAACTTGTTCTATATTCAAGTTTAAAGTTCTTAAACTTTATTCTAACACAAAATTTAAACATTTAAAGCTTCTAAGTGGCGATCCAAATTTGAAACCCAGATTCTGATTCATCATTCGAAATTCACATTGTAATTAGATTCAGAAAACAGATTAAAAATAAATAATTGAAATAATGAATTAAGATTAAACCAGAACTACAGAATTTAAATAAAAGATTCATGAATGAGGGCTCTAAGATTTGGCTCATGAAATTCTGATCTGGAATTAAGATTTGGAAATCGTATTTTTTGTATATTTTTGAAATCGTATAGAAATTTGGAAACAGATTCAAAGCTCAATTTTTGAATTAAGGTTTAGAATTCAGAAAAAGATTTAGTTATGAATGAGTTTTTCAATCAACATAAAATTGTTGAGAAATTTAAGAGAACATTTAAGAGAACATAAACTTAAAAATTTGCTTGTCAATTAAATTTCCAGATTTCAAAATTTATAATCAGAATAAGTGTGTACACACAATTCAGCTGGAAATAAAATATTTGAGTTAATTTTCTAAGTTTTGATTTATGCAAAATATCCCAAATTATATTTAAAAAAAATCATCCACATGATTTTAAGTATGGAATTGTTTTTTATGAAAAATATTGCCTGTTTAAGAAACATGTACCTGATCTTCACCTTAAAAATCTGCAGAATTTTTTTTTATTTTTTCGGTGTATTGTTTAACATTATTATTATTGCAGCTTTTCTTAAAGCGAAATTTCATACTAAAATCATAAATTTAGTTCAAGTTTGCATCAAGCAAATTTAAATCAAAAATGTTGTATCTCTTGCTGTTTTTTTTTTTATTTAATTTCTTTTCATCAATGATTAGAATCTTGGAATTTGCAAAAGAGTTTAGAAAATTGGGCTTGTTTGATTTGAGTATAGAATAAGTTTTTTTAATTAAGTTACCCTAAAAAGAACTTATTTAATGCTCAAATCAAATAACTTTGATCAACCAAACTTTTAAACAAATTCAAAAATTTTAACCATCGATGAAAGCAAATTCCATATTTTGTTTTGAGCGGTTTCATTAAAAAAAATTTAGCTCACCCTTTAGGCTAAGGACCACTTTTCTAAAGTTACTTTTTTATGGCTTTATTAATGACACTTTACCATCCTTGTGGCACTCGTGTCTTCTCTTAAGTTACAATTTCATACGAAAACTAATAATAAGTACTCAAAAATGAATTATCATATAGTTACAAACATAACTTGTTTTAATTTTTTTTATTCGTGTGTTTTTAGACAAAAAATCATAGGTAAAAATTAGTCACCAAAACCCCCCCCATGAGTCGGTTCTTCCTACGGCCCTGGTGGAAGCCATCATATTTTCACCTTTAAAATATTGTACTGTATACCTTTTGCCGAGATTTTTGTGCAGTTCGAAGAACTGTACAACGCGCTTGCGAAACGCTTCTTACTTCGACGCCATTCTGAGCAAAACAGGGCAAAGATAAACAAAACAAAAAATACTGGCGAAAAGAGGAGGAGAAAAGCTATCACATACACACTCTCATTATTCTCTGAGCTCGTTTATGTTTGTATGGGGTTTGGGGCCTCGAAAAAATCCAAAATTTTAGTTGCCACCCTTTAGGTACATATTAGAAATAGAACATCGGTGGGCAGTGATGGTTTTGTTTTTTTTTCGACATCAGAATTACGTACGAATATATGTACGAACCATGGAGACAACTGACTGAGTGATTTATTCCGATTGATTGCTTGATTGCTGTCCACTTTCGGGTGAACTTGTTGATAACCATCATGACAAACGAGTTCTTGGCAATGTCTATTTGAAAGGTTTATTGAGTTTGTGAAATAAAGACAAATATAAAAAGTTTAAAATCAAGCATTTCTTAAAGTTAACACATGACAATCTTGTGTCTTGTTATGTTTTCAATTCCTTTTCATGAGCTTTCATTCAACCTAGCAGAAGATCTTCTCTGTAGGACGAACAACCTACATAAGCTTGATTCATTCCACAACTAATAAAAATTTTCTGAGGTTTTTCCACCGACTAGAAAGTTTTCATTGAAATATTTGTCTTCCATTCCTCGTCGAAACTTCAACAAATGGAAAACCCAGAGACGAGCTCCATTTTTTATTTCATACTACACGAAAGTCACACGCACCTTTTATCAGTAAACCCTTTTCAGTTTTCCTTTCACCCTGCTTCCCTTTCTGTGTCACCACCGTAGGCTTTAATTGAATCAGACTCGGGGCATTCTCTCAATACCTATCTTTCTATCTACGTAAGTCTCACTCCCCATCGATGGGTGAATACCAATAACATTGGGGCTGGCATACTAACTACATCCACAGGGATTGTAACCGAACATGACCTGCAGCAAGACTCAGTCGGTCGTTGCGTTGGTTCGGTTGATTTTTTTGGAAAGAGGCATTTCTTCTCAATTTGATGCTTTGTTTCGGCCAGTTCCCTGATGGTTTGGTGGGTTGTTTCTGCTTTTGGGTGGAAGAAGTTGCATCAATGGTTGTTGTGGGTGGTGGGTGATGTTTTCGGCAATGCTTCGGAAATCTTTGCTCGGGAAATGGTCGGAAGCGTTGAGCTTTTCTTATGGTTCGGAGTTTTCCCCTCCTGAAACCAGTGCTGGCAGAATGTTTAAAAGTGGTCCGTTCAATTATATTTTACACTAGCTGACCCGGTGTGTGTTGCATCACCTTCCAAAAATGTATAAAATTTGAAGAATCTATTTTAATTTTGTTTTTTTAGGTATCATAGGTGCTCGGCAGAACGGTCATAGAATATATTTGGTAAAATTTCATAGAACATATTTGGTACTTCTATACCAAGAAAATGGTATTGGACCCCCACTCAATTTCTTATGTATTCTATGCTAAAAAATGGTGTTTCAAAAAATCATACCTAGAACCATTTCTCGTACTCAAATATCTTCCCATGACATATTTGGTTCCATTTGTTTGATAAGTTCTTGGTTAATGAAAAACCATTTTATGTGAGCTTCTCTCTTCCCTAATTTTATCCCAAATTGAAGGAGAAAGGAGTCTCGAATAAGCACATAACCATTTATCGTATCCAAATGCCCTCCCATGTCAATTTTATTTCCATTTGCTCCGTTAGTTCTCCAGTTATGCGAAAAATTAGAACGGAGCCCCTTCCTATCCCCCCACTGCACTGGAAGGAGGCAGTAGTACCAAATATTCATAGAAACATTCATTTTAACTACTCAAATACCCTACCAAGCGAAAATTGGTTCAATTTGCTGGATAAGTTTTCGAGTGCACCCTCCCACCTTAAAAATTTCTCACAGAAAGAACAAAAGGTTCTTCAAATATCATAGAGATGTATATAAACAAGATAATTAAAAAAAATCGAAACGCACAACAGCACTCGAGGAGGAGCTTACGATATTTATGGTTCATAAACTTATCGTGAGGTTTCCTACCCTTCTTATTTTTTTTCATTTTTTATAAAATTTTATATAATGTCTTAAGAAAAACGAGAATCAAAATTTTACCTCAGGTCTGAGCTCGAAACTTTGAAAGTTGATCTCCAGAATCCTGAACCCAGGTCAGGATTCCTATTCAATTTCAGTCAATATCGTTCCATCCTGACCAACGTCTTGTAATCAATGTTATCGAAAGAATTTTAAAGTCGTCTACCAGTTGAATGACCAAACTAAAGCTTAGTTCTTTTAGAAATGGGACACTTTCATTTGCTAATAGCTCGTTAACTAGTTATTGGATATTGAAAATTTTGACAACATTTTGTTGCCTGTAAAAAGAACTAATCGACCTATTTTTTTCAAAATTTAAAATTTACGCGTTTTTGAGATATGTACGATGCAAGAGAAAAAGAAAAAAATAATTTTGCACAGTTTCCTTGAAAATACGTTATTATCAAATTGATAGCTGACAAAACCGTTGATTATTCAAAGAATTACTGAGTTTTTGTGGTGGATGAGTATGCAAACACTGTCAATAATGTCCACAAAGTTCAAATCAAGCATTGGAGAGAAGCACATGATTGGCAACGACGGTTAAGGATCATCAAGGAAGTCAAGTCTCATACCAGCATTTTTAATTTTCAATAAACGAAAAACTAAGGGTAGATCGCTGAAATGTCCAAAACAATTTTCTCCGATAAGCTGAAAGTGTTGCCTAGTGATGACTCATTGAAATCCAACCTCAAACAACCATTTTTTGATAGTTCCAAAGCTCTTAAGCTGTAAAACCGGTACCGAAAAAAAAAACGTTCAAAAATGTGGTCAAAAATAATCAAATTTGTTCATTTCGAAACAACTGTATCCATTAAAATGCTTCCAGTTTCCAGTTTCCAGAGAAGTATTGGACCAAAAAGTATCAGAAATTGAAGAAGGAGGGTGAAGCCACCTAAAATATAGATTTTACGAAGTATAAGTTGGAGAAACTGATCAATACCATGACTGAAAAAAGTGTGCGCCGGCCAAAGGGAGATACCAAGAATAAAGTCGAAATTTCTTTAACAAAAAACGGTAAATATTTTTTTTCAATTTTTTTCGTGAAAGATCATAACATTACCTTCTTTTTCTTCATAGAAAGTATTTCGTTCAAACGAATGGTTTTTTAGATACAGGCATTCGTAACTGTCCCATTTCTAAAAGAACTAAGCTTTACAATGACATTTTTGCACTCCATTCGCATCAAAAATACGATCTGCTTTCTATTTCATTAAATGGCTGTGTTGGGAGGGATTTTACGTTATAAGTTGCGCAACAGTTGAAAAAAGGAGTTGTTGGCTGAAGAAAAAGTCATCGAAAACATGATGTCGTTCATTCAACTTGGTCATGACATTTGTAAGCTTATGTCGCAGACCAAAAATCAGTATCGCATGACATAGACATGCTAGCAGTATCAAAGTCAGCTGATATTGGCTTTCTGACACTGATAATTTGCAGCTCTGTTCCTAATAGCCGTTTTTGACCAATAAGGCTGATGAGAAAGTTAAAGGCCGATGGTTGGTCAAGAAAAAGCATCCAACCCTGAAACCGCCACCTGCCGTCGGTATGGCGTACCTACAAAATCTGCCAAAAAATATTGGCGATTTGCAGCAAAACTTTTTGACATGCAGCGCCAACTGATTTTCACATACGGAACTAACAAAAGGGTGATGATAGCTGATTTTCAACACGGCAGTGAATACGAATTGTTCGTAAATTTGTGATTTATGCGGAAATAACGAAACTTCAGACACTAACAAAGACTGAATTTTGTTAGAAAACCTGAAATCAACTGGTTGCAATGCTTTTTGTTGAAACAAATAGAGTTTTGCATGTTTTTTTCGAATAAAATTAAATTAGGAAAATAAATTAGTTTCAAACTATGAAAACGCAGCATCAATTGAGATCGATTTTTGAGACATTATTAAATCATGACATGAACCCGAATGTCAAAAAAGGTCTTTAATAAAACAAAATCATTACATTGATATTTTCAAGCTGAAATTTGCTTTCAACCGATGCCCATTACGAAGCTTTTCACATCTCCAGCGGTTCAGCTCTCTTGTCTGATAATAAATGATAACGATTATTCAAACTCATATGAAATAGAGGGCTCAACAAGTCATCGGGAATTAAAAGGCTTAGATCGTGGTTATTTCCCAGTTAAGTTCTTAATATTGCGTTTATGAATCATCATATATACTCTAAATATTTAAGTTAAAGATTAAAAAATTTATTTATTATTTCATACCTTGAACTATTACTGATCATTTTACATCCCAGACCTGGATTCCTTATTCAATGCTACAATTTTATTTCTATGATGACTTTGCTGGGAACTTCTTCGTATAAAAAATACTACATAACATTTTGAATCGTTAATTTATTAATTGCTGGAGGAATGAAGTAAAGATCATGGACCTGCTATCGATCGCACTGCTGATTTTTCGCACTTTTCCATTATTCTTATTGCCTTTTAAAGCGGCTGCCAGTTCCGTAAACAATCTTTAGTCTTTAAAATGAGAATGCTTAATTTTAATTTTTTGTTCAGAAACATTTGATTCAAACTCGGCGCATATCTAAAAATGTTTCATAAATATATTAATTCAATAAATAAGTGTTGAAGATGGTCATCTTACGAGTTATTTCTTGATCATTTCTAAAAATTCAGTAGGTATTTTCTGCACTAGAAGCTGATTTCGGTTGGCAAACTGAAAAACAACATACATATATTAAACAATCTTACCCGGGTTTTAAAGGTATGAAAAATTGCGTAGTTCACTTTTTCTTACCTTATTCTATAATCCAATCTTCAATAAGTTTCATTTTAACTCCGAAATTTCTAAAATTTCTCTTTTGTTTTGGAAAATTAATACTGGCTTTGACGTTTCGATCGATAATATCATCATTTTGATCGCAGCGCCTTCTGAGTGTCGTTTCGAGCTGCAAATCGCCAATTAGAAAGAAAATGGTTGAATTTTTGTTCTAAGTGTCATGTCAGTGTGATCAAAGCTATTGTGTGATGGTAGCTACAATTAGAAGAAATTAATAGAAGCTTTACTAAAATTGACCATTTAAACTTATCTGTATTCAGTTGACTTGTGTTATATGAACTTTGAATTTTGGAAAAGCTGTAAATGTGGTAATTGGCGATTTGCAGTTCAAAACGACACTCAGAGGGCCATGTAACCAAAATGATGATGTTAGGAGCTCTTATGTCAAAACGCATATAGCTTTCCCAAAACAAATCATAATATTCAAAATTTCAGCGTTAAATATAATAATTATTAGGATTTGACGACACAATAAGGTAAGAAAAAGTAAATTACGTTGACTTGTTAAACAGTAAATCTTCTTTTTGTTTTAGATTACGGAAACTAACCACAGCTTGGGAGGTCTTCCTGTTGTAACTACATATGTTTCCAATGTAAATAGGATTTCGGAAGGAAGGTTTTCAAAAGAAGCAACTGAAACGAAATAGAGAAGTTCGAAACATCCCAGAAACGCAGATTTCGTCAATGGTAATCTTAAAATTTCGAAACAAAACTGAGTTGTTAATTCTGGAACGTTTACTTGTAGATTTCCACCGAGTTTATTAGAAAACGATTCTCATGGAAAAAGAATTTGCTGCTAAACACATTTGAATTGCAACTTATTTTGCTTTTGTCAATTCAAACGTCTACTGGCGAAATGGAGTGATAAAAATTTCAAACGAAAAAAGAACTGGATACCAACTACCCAACGATTCATTCGAAACATTGTTCAGCGTATAATTCCTACAAAGGTAAACTGATTTCTTAATTTTTCATGTACATATAACTATAGTTTTATTAACACGTAATTTCTATCCGTAGCGTCGACTTCGTCAAAAAGCTCATCAAACTTCCAAGAGAAAAAAAGTAGCTTAGGAGGAAATTTGGAAATTTACACCAGTAGATTAAAATTTCAAAATTTATTCAAATCATTTATTTTCATATTGAAGATAAAAAAAAATGATAATTTTAAGGAAAGTTGTTTAAATTTTGGGAACAAATTTAAGAAATAAACTTAGAATTTAAAAGAGATATGTGTATTTTAAATTAGTTACGCAAGTGTTCTAAAATCCTGACAAGGTCACAAATTCAAACGAATGCAAAATATGTAAAATACCCAGAATATGAAAATTAATATTAAGTATTTGGAAAAAGAGTTTATTATAAATCAATATTCCGAATTATATTTTTGGATCTTGAACTTAAAATAACCTCTGAATTAAATAATGATTAATGAATTGCATCCGAACAATCGTCATGCCACTAAGTCTTTTTTGCCAATTTTATTGGCCGAATACTGATCGTCTTTCCGTCTAGATGAAAATTCCTTGGGTTTTTATGCTATCCTTTCTTGTGCTGAATGTATGAATTGTATAGCCCACCGATTTGAAATATTGTTCCGTTTTCGTAACGTTTTCTGATGATTAAACATGTTTGTTTTGGAAAAAAGGTGTATTCTTCTGGAATGAGACTGTTTTTTCCCGATTAAGCTTCTTCTCGGTTCGAAATCAAAATCTTAAATGATTTTTAATAGAAAAATCACGAAAAAATATACTTGTAAACGCAAAAAGCATTGAAACTACTAAATTGATGATTTTCTTACATGATTCGGTCATTTTTATTTTTTGTAATTTAACAGTTTTTTCAAAAATATCATTTTTAGGAACAATTTGTATTCGCAGCCGTGTTAAAAAACAGCTATCGTCACCCTTTTGTTAGTTCCATAAGTGAGATCCAGTTGGCGTTGCATGTCAAACAGCTTTGCTGCAAATCGCCAATTGGCGATTTGCAGTTCAAAACGACTCTCAGAGGGCCCTGCGATCAAAATGATGATGTTAGGGACCCAAGTGTCAAAACAAGTAGTAGTTTTCCAAAACACATGACAATTTTTGTGAATTTTTCAGTTAAACAAAACATTTAGCCAATTGGGATTGGAGAATATGATAAGAAAAAGTGAATTCTTTAATCGCTTATACTTTTCCAAACGTTTTCATTATTTATACTTCAATAATTTTTAGTTTTCCGGAAAACAAAGATTATGTCTAAACTTGCAGCAGCTTGGAAGGCCTACCCGGAGAAAGAGTGTTTTAAGTTCCGCTTTAAAACAGCAAAGGTTCACGAAAAGGAAAGATTTTTTCAATAAACGACCTGGAAATTATTTATAAGAAACTTTCGGACGAAGATTCTTTAGCTCGTGATATTTTATTCATTTTTGGCAAGTTCGTTTTCATAAAATATTTCTTAAAAATTTATTTTAGATACGTTTCAAGTTTCAGGTAAAAAATAGGTTTGATCAAACGGATGGAACCGATTAGGAACTGCGTTGGAAAAGGATGACTTGTTCTTCTAAGGAATTAAAAAAAGGTTTCTCGAATCGGCCTGAAAGAATCAGTAACACAGTCATAAACAAGCATGTCGAACTGGCCTTTTGCGAGCCACATGTGACCCAGAGTTTTTCAGTTATCATTTATATTTTGGTAAAATAGTTAATAAATATTCTTGAAGTATTTTCTTCTTCAAATCTGCATTCTTTGCTTGCAATCATGCAATTTTTTTCACGCAACATAAATCTTGTATAGGTTTGGCACACCATGGCGCTGTTTTTTTTTTGTCCATTTTTGTCTTACCCCACGCTTGAGCAGCATCAGTGCAAGACATATATTCTACCTTCCGGAACCTACAAGAAATAAATTTGTGTTGAAATCCAGCCATTAGATTGAGTTTAACCTTTAAATTTTTCAAAAAACAGCAAACAAGCGATGATATGTTTGCTCTTTCCTGTTTCTGCTTTGCAGCTACAGCTCAAAATCCATAAAGAAATGGAGTGTGTGAGTTTAAGCTGAATTTGATTTGGCACGGCGTTTGGATGTGATTTTTGTGTAACATATCCTATAAGCTTTATAAATTCATCCGTCTTCTTATGGTAGCCGATTAATAGTACGTGATTGGCTTCAAAAACTGCTGACACTTCTCGGATTGGCCGGACAGAATCTCTAACGTAGTCAAGCACATCCACCATGTCGATTTCTATCGGAATAGCTTCGCCTTGGTTTGAACCTTAAAAAGTCACAAATGTTTTTTATTAAAACATCACATAAAAACTAAATCTTCCTATGCAAAAACTATCAGGACTAGTAAATCGAAGATTTTCTTACCCGATTCTGCCATATTTACTGTCCGAAATTCGCTAGTTTCTGCAAAAACCACAATTTTGAAAGCAACTCCCATTGACTGATGTGTTAATAATCAGCTATCATCACCCTTTTGTTAGTTCCGTAACTGAAATCTAGTATGCGCTGCATGTCAAATAGCTTTGCTGCAAATCGCCAATGCTGAATCAAATAATTTCTGTTTCAGTCGTTTCACCATCAGAGTACACTGCCACTGGTAGGCAGAAGCGTCGTTTTACGAGCAAAAGTGAGAAAGTGATGTAAACATGTAATGAACCGGTCTAACGATATTATAACATAACTGACAGCCTTTTTAGCAACCAACGCGCCACCTGTTGCACAATAGCTTAATATTCTTGTCTTGGGAGGGTGCCAGTATAAGTTCAACCCACTGATAAATTCCTGGATACCTATGCCTGCAAAAAACAGATTCTTTTGTCCTCGGGAGCTTTTAGTGCTACCTTGGCTTGGCTTGGCCTCTGAGACAATGAGGTTATCACTTCCAAAGGGAACACTGAGTAGATCAAACGGGTTGTATCGCTAGTGTCCTCTTTAAAAAACGTGCTCACAAGTAGTGACATCACTCGGTGCGATCGTTGCTAGTGCGTTTTGGCGCGATCACTAAACGTGAGTTTAACTAGAGTCAGTTTAGTACATGTACATTCTCTTGTTTGACATATACAGTGATTGGCTAGGACTTACAGCTAGATATAAAAGTCGCCAACTGGAGGATAGAACTTAGCAGTTCAGGTAAAACGCTTTTGAAGCTAAATATAAGAACTCATTGTAAAACACCACGTTGTCCAGGTTCTAAAACCCACACAATTGCGGGTCCAGGTGTGGATCCAGGTGTGGGCCCAGCCGAGACGAGGTGCACTTGGCCTAAGCATTTCCTGCCGCCACGTGTCTCGCGGATCTCTTGCAGATCGATAAGGTCGTTCGTAGCCGACAACTGGTGAGCTCAGAAAAACCAAAAACTTAATCTACTCAAAAAATTGTAACAAAATTATGGGGGCCCTAAGAAGAAGGCGCAATAATATGTACATGAGCACTAAGACGTGACTTCGTCTTTTTTCAATGAGGTGTTCTCATTCGAAGTAATCGCGATAGTTGTTTTCCGTATATATCGTTATGTTGTTGAATTGGATTTAAAGAATCGGTTTTCTTAGCAGGTCTTGTTCCTAGCCTTTCCCATTTTACCTGAACTTTAACTTGGCAAACGACAGTTGGGTTGGCAAGATTGACGAAGTGGTTGAGCCACAATTTGAAACCCGTCGTGGGAGCGAGTCTTTAGCCGGTCAGTGACCTTGTGTCAGCAGCCTTGCATTTTATGAGTGGCGCCTTTAAGTTGTTGACCTTGCTGGAACACTACACTACTTCCGTTACGCACATATAAACTATGTAGTCTACGTTACGGTTGACGAAATAAATAAACTAAACTAAACTAAACTAAACTAAAAGTAAACACATAAGTTATAAAGATCTCACCAAATTAGTGTCGCCAACAGCGTTATCCTTGAACCGAGTGCCTCTTATTGCATCAGATAAATGAATCAGTCCTTTCCCAGCTTGTCAAACAAACAGCTGATTTCTCATTGTTTACAAGTTGACAACCTGTGGTCCGCTGAATAACAACAATAAGGTTACTAGATTGCCCGATTTTATCCGAGTTTTCCCGGATATTTTGTAAAAAAATTTGGGAAAAGTCCGGCCGGTCAGACCCGGATTTATTCACTTTGTTTGATAAACCAAACTAAAAAAAACACAACGAACATCTTCAAAACGAAGTTTTATGAGCAAGTTTTGTTAAAATAGTATTGAAACGTTTTTGGGAGCCTAAAATACGATTTAAAATCTGGCGATGAGTTTAAATGAAAACATTTTTTTAAATTTTTTTAAATTGTTTTTTTTTAAGTAATTTCTGGGTTTTGACAAAATTTGCCCGGATATTGGCCGGATTTATGGTCGTCACTTTTGAAATCAAATGCCCGGATTTTGCCACGTTTTTATATAAAACTAGCTGACCCGGTAAACTTCGTTTTACCCGTTCCTTAATAAATCGTTGGAAAATGTTTCCAGTTCTTTAACTACTTCGTGCTCGTGAATCAGTTTTCGTGAAAATCGTCTTCAAGCTGTTCCAGTTTTGTTCCGTTTCTAGTTGATTTTGTATAGTAGCCCGCCTTCCATAGAAAGTGAGATTCTTGAAATTATTATACAAATCATCTCTGACTCGAAAAACCCTCGAATACCAAATTTTAGTTCATTTCGACCGACCATTCATACGTGATGTTGTAACAAAGAAAACGCCTCCATTTTTATATATAATATTGCCTGGTTTGTCCGGCCCGGATACGTGCTGAAAAAATTCTGGAAACCTTAAACGTTAAGCATGTTCAGTGACCGCGCTGTATCTAAATGTGTTTTAGGGGAGAAGCGGGCTATATGCGCCTATTAAGCAGAACACTGATTTAATCAAATATCACATGGAATATGTGTACAAAAACAATATACACTTGTGCAGGCATCTGTTTTCTATACAATGGAGTTATTTTTATGTTAAAATTTTCTTCTGTTTCCAAGAAAACGATTTTATTGTAAGTGTTGTCTAAAATGCCGAACCGCAAACCGTGTGGGCTAAATGCGCCTATTTATGTTTTGAACAAAATTTCTGTTTTTTGGGCAATATATCTGTATAATTTCATTGAAACTGCTAGAAAGTAATAATTTCCGTACGACAAAGCTGAAGTTTTATAAAAATCTTTGCATATTATAATTTTATGGAATAAAACAAAAGTTAGGGTTGCCATACTATGGAGGCAGTTCATCCATGAGAAAAACTTTATCAAATTTGTTTTTAGATCTTCAATTCTCTCTTAAGATGTTATTCAGAGCTTAAATTTGAAGGTTCAGTGATAAAAATCATTTATTTATTCTATTTAACCTGTTATTTTAGGATGGAGGCATTTTACAAACATGATGGGGGCATACAAAAACACTCTATTATTCCACTAAATAATCATTATTAAACGTCCACAAAAGCTGAAATATATTGAATTTTTTAAGCTCATTTGAGTAAGAAACAAAAACCATCCTAGTTTTTGTTTTTAACTTCTTTACGTATAGTTTTTAAAATTCGAAATATTATATCAAAATTTATCAAAACCTTGTATGATTTTTTAAATTTTTTTGAGTTTGTAAATTCATAAAAATTTTTCTTGCCTTATGTTCTAAGCGTATCACCCTCAAAATGCATTGGTCAGATAAGCTGTCTAGTCAGCCATTTCATCAAACAGTCGTAGGGTCATTTAACCCGATAGGCCCATTTAGGAAACCTTTCCCCTACGTAAAAATCAAATGCAATTTAAACAATAATCTGCTGTGTGACAGCGGCATAACGAATACTGCCACTAGGATACTGGCATCAATGGTGGTCTCATTGTTTTTTTGCTATCTGTTAATAATAAATCAGTGATTCAAAATTATAGAAGAATATGATCTAAACTTCATCATTTATATCTGTTACACCAAGCGCAAAATAAGTGTATTTGACAAGTGTTCAGTCCCTTCTATCTTTGTATTGGTAACAGAATTTTGTGGGGGTAAATGCCGTTTCATAAACAGATATTTAATTTTCAAAAGTCCATCATGGTAATTCAATCATTCAAGACGTTAAAATATCGTTTTCATGTTAAAAAAAAATGTAAAAAAAATGGTTGAGGTTGTAGAAAGGCTTTAAAATTCCTACTAAATCAAGTTTTTGATCAAATTTGTATCGCATGTTGACAGTCATATGCTGTATCTTTGGCAATTTTTATTGAAAATATTGGAATTTGGTTCAAAGTTGTAAAAATGTTTGATCTAGTATCTGGCCAAGTTTCGTAAAAATCGGTCAACGCGATAAAAAATTGTGTCGGCTTAAAAAACGAACACACACATATAGGATCTCAGTGAAACTTCATGTTTCTTTGAAGAGATCGAAATTCGACTTAAGACTAAAGCGTACATCTTTCAAGGATATAATGACTAGCATTGTACTTATGCTAACACCACCAGCCCAGAGGTTCATTATCGCCCAACAGACGATTTGATTCTTTTTGCACAAATATTTGTATCGTAATCAATGTTTTCTGGGTTATTTTTCACAAAATCAAAATTGATAACAAAAATTGTTGTAAATGTTGGAACTTCATTCGAACTTATTTATTCGCATTAAGTATTTACAAAAATAACATTGAACTTAAGTTTAATTATTATAATATCTCATTCATGCGTCCAACATCAACTTTTAATTCTTGTTTTAGGTAAATCTGAGTTTTTGCGAACCATATTTTTCCTAAATTTTTACAATGATTATTCAAACATGCCCGGCTTAAACCGAGCAATCTGTATTATTTAACTTAAATCCAACTTGTTGTTTTTGAATTATTTCGAAAAAAACAAATGTTGGTATTTCTAAACAAAATTTTGAACTCTTACACAATAAACAAGTAAAGAAATTTTTAGCTAAACATTCAGAAATGAATATTTCTTAACCGTTCGGTAATTTATGTTTTTTTCTTAGCAAACTTATCCAAAATATAAAACACGTTTTTTAAATAAATTTTTATTAACTTTAAATGAATAAATATTTAAATTTTTGGAAGAGATAAATCACCGTAATTTATGTTTGTTACTTAATTTATCGACCTATGAGCTCATTTTCACCATTTTTCGTTTCTTCTAACTTTCTATCCGTCTAAAAAAAATCTTAACCTTAAGATGTTCTTGCCAAAAAGGACATCACTTTCCATCGATAAAGCCGATAAATTGAGTAATAAGAATTTTGTGAAAAAATTTTTTTTATGTTTATCAAAATTATCAATTTGTTGTTTAATTAATAACCTGATTCAGTTTAAACGTTGGTATTTGTTCCTTTTCAACTTTTTGAGAACTTTGCTGTTAAAATAGTTTTCCTTGAACATTTTTTTTGTGGAACTTGTACCAACATTGAGATTAGAAAAGAGTACTGCGTCAAAAATTTTGACAACTTAATTAAATGAATTCTGTATCTAAGAATTATCTTTCAAAATTTTGTACATCGAATTTAGACATTATTCTGATCGTGATTCTTTAGTCATCAATTAAAAGGTATTTTTTCTCAAAAACATCTTGTTTATGAACCAACTGCTGTCATATCTGTAATATTTGCAAGATTGACCAAAACCTAGTTTATTTTTAAGAAATTATTGTGTCTGATCAATTCTTCAAAATTTATGTTCAAATGAATAAGTTGCCCTGATTCTCAAAAACTCGTATTTTTTGAAAGTACAAAAGCGTTTTTTTTGTTAATTTCAACGGATATGTTCTTGAGTTTCGTTTAGTAGAAAATAATAAGTGTTTTTTAACTATAGCGCCACTACACCGAACAATTTACCATCTGTTAACTATTACATTTTTTTTGAATTCCTGTACAACCCTGTCCAAAAAACTAAAGAAAATTGACGATTTCCACAAATGTGATGTAGGCGTTATTAACCCAAAAGGTGCTTTATACAAATTCCAATTTGATCAGTTGAGATGATTAAAAAGTTAACCAGTTTTTATTTTAGTTTAATAAAAAGGTAAGATAAAATAGCCATTGAAAGTTAAAGAAAAAACATAGATGTTGACGTTTGCTTTTCAGTGGTTGTACTTTCAAATCAGAAAAATAAAATGAAAGCATATAAATAAAAACATTTAACAACTTTATTCGTTAAGCATGACAAAAATTGGTATGCATGAAAGAAATTAAAATTTCAAAAAACAAGTCACCTATCATGTTAGAAAACCTCCATAGAAAACATTTGCTCAGGATATAAAGCTTTTCCACTCTCACGTCAAGATAGAAAAAGCCAAGCTTTATCCCGCCTCACAAAAAGCTCACATTGGAAGTTTGAAGCTGCAAGAGAGGAAAATTGGAAAGCTTTCTTTCGTTTATCTTGTTCTTGAGGGACAGAACTCAAAAGCGGGAAGCGCTTTGTCTAAATTTCTTGCTGGATTTTATTTGTTAGACAACATATTCAAAGGTTTTTTTTTTATATTAGTTCTTTCAATTACATCTCCCTTTTTTCAAAGGGGCCACTTTTCTCTGGTCTGTTTAAAACAAATAAAAAATTATGGAATGATTCCGAAATGGAAAAAAAATCCTTAACTGTTTGATGCTTTGAATTTTAGAATATATGTCAACGTTTCATATGTAGTCCCTTAATTATAATCAGAGTTTTCTTTCAAAATAAACAAACACCCATTCAATAAACTACAACAAATGTGTCTATATTTCTGCAATTAAGATCAACACCTATCAAAGTTTGCTTGCTCACTAAAACATCTATGTTTGTATGTATGTTTGTATGTTTTAAATGGTCTACACTTTTGGAAAACTAGTTCGATTGTACTACAATGATAACAAACTTTTTCCTCCGTTTTCTTATCACTAAGCTCTAATACTTTTGGTCTACGATTGCTTGCCCGGTTTCGAATTAATGTTGTTTTGGGTTTTATCTTGTAAAGGTTTGAAAACTCAAAATAAAAAAGCGTTTTTTTTCTGATGGATCAAATAGCTTGCGTGATATTGAAAATCCAATTTTACAGGATACTTAAAAAACAAATGTCAAAATAATTAGTTTGAATCTGCCAAAAACTTCAAAGTTCAAGAAATTTTTTGTAAAAGGAATGTTTTTTATTATCTTTCTAAAGAAAATAAAATCACTCTATTTTATTATTAGAAAAACTGAAATGTAAAAAAAAAATGACTGGAACTTTGTAAACTATTCTTTTTAAATTGAATCGTTGTTAACATGCTTTGAACTTTTTTTTATAATCAAACTTTTTGTGTAAAACGGTTTCTAACCGACAATTTCATGTAATTAATAATGAACTGTATAGCAAAATCAGAGAGAATACAGTCAGACCCATAAAAATGCGAAAATTTTAGCAGTCTATTTTAGTTTGTTTTTGACATTTTTAAAAGATTTTTTTATATGTGTGTTTTAGTTCCAACCTTCATCTGCCAATTCACTTTAAGAATGCAGTAGTAAAGTATACGCTATATAGGCAAGATATACACACATCAGGTAGTGATCAGTTCGTTTCTAATCCAAAAATATCCAAGCAAATTTCAGCGGCTGTAGGATTAGATTTTGAGGTCATTTTTTAATTTTGCAACCTCTGGGATCTAAACAGCTTCGTTTTTGTTCAAAACTCATCCATGATTTTTTTCCGGATTTTTAAGTTATGTTTACATGCATAAATTTGAACTTTTAGGTTTGTATAAGAAAATTGAATATTTAGTATCTACTGAAAAATCAACAACATTTGTGTTTCTTCTGTGGAACCGAGCCTGCTTTTGGTTTTCGTGCCAATTTATAAATTCTTCAAAGGAAATTATCCACTGGATAACTTTGTGGAAGACCGTAACTTCGTATCTTATTAGACGGAAAAATTATAAGCTGTTTAACAGAGGTATGTCTTTTGGCATTGAAAAACAATAAATTCAATTGACATCATTGCTTGTGCCACGCGTAGTATTGCAAGAAAAGAAGTCATGCAATATTTCGCTAGAAACGCAGTAGTGATGTTAATTGAATTTATATAACAGCTCATAACTTTTTGCCTAAAAAGATACGAAGTTACGGTCTTCAACAAAGTTGTTCAGCGGAAAATTTTCCTTGGAAAAAGACAGAAGAGAAGATGTAATTTAGAACGGAAATGTACACATCGAGTGATTGTTTCTTAATATGTTTAACTATATGCCTTCTTATTATTATAAAAAGGATTTTAAATCAATTTTAAATGATGAAAAGCGTTTTCGAACTTTGATCACAGATTTTCGCATTTTTGTGGGCCATACTTGTTTAGAAGCATCAAAATTGTAGTTCAACCTACATTTGAAGTAGATCTAGAATAATCTAGAATAATCTAGAGATTATTTTGCTGTTTAAATTTGTTTTTTTCATCAAACGTTTTAGTTCTGTTCAGAATTTACATATCTTGCCCATTTCACTAATAGGGGGTATTTTGTGGGTGCTCATTTTTGTTCAGTTAACATTTTTTGTGACCCCAACTGTACATCGATACCTTAAATTGCAACTAGCTAAATTACCTGGGAGTTTGACTGTCGCTAGTATCGCTTTAAACCAGTTTCGTTTAAATGCGTTAGATTTGAGATACTTTGATTTAACAGTTTATTTTGACCATACAAACTAACATTGAAATTTTCTATCTTAAGGTACTATTGTAAAAACTACGCCCATTCAGATCCGATCCTCAAACTTGCTCATAGTCTCTATTCTCTCAGTAACTTCAAACCACCCAAAATATCGAACGATCGCAATATGTGATCGAACACCCTTATTTTCACCTTTACCCCTACATTTTATGCTCATCCCTCGATCCATCTGTTTTACCCACTTACATAGATACTTCTGTATAATCCTACTGTTTACATAACACTAAGGACGACGACCACGGATCGGAATAAATTAACAATCATCGTCGGTAATTTCGTAGCTGCCCCGGAAGTCGCTCAGTGGCGTCACCTGGGTGCTGGAGGGGGTTAACAGCGGTGCTCCCTGGAGTGAAATGGCCAACGGTAGGGCTGACGGGGTACATAGGCTGATGGTTCCCCGGCTATCGGTCACCGATCGGTATCGGGAGGGGCGACCGGATCTGAAAACAAAAATGTCAGAATTAGTTGTTATAATAAGATAATTTACAGTTTTTCTGATAACTTCAAATATTAATAACACTGATGAACTAACCTTAAATTAAAAAACTAACAAGTAATAAAAAAAATCATTTTAATCTTTTATTTTGTTCGTTCAACATCAAGGAGTGCCACATTGAAACGCCTGATTACTGCTTTGTTAGTCTCCGTTTTTTAATTGATATGTACTTCAAATTTGATTCTCAGACAATATAAAACTAGAATGATTCATTTATATGTCATTCAAAGTCTAAGAAAAAAATCGAGATAAAAAATTCCAATTAAAAAAAAAAACAACCACGATGAAATTGCAACACAATGAAATTGCTCTAACTTTTCAACCGTTGGGTAAAATTTAATAAAAATTTGGGTGGATTTAGTTCATAGTGCAATGTTTACATCCTGCAAGTGTTAAAGTTCTGTGATCCAAACTCGCGTGAATGGAGTCGAAAGAACAGCTCGTGCGTGATAAAATCTTGCGTTTCGAGGAACGATTTACCACCGATCGGAAGCCCAGAAGTGAAGGAAAAAGTATTCCGTAAAACACCATAAATCACAACCGCGTACTTGGGGCTTTCAACCGAAACCCGAACGCCTCCGTTCGGGATGTGAGCTGCACCTGAGTTGAAGTTTTGTCCAGAAGGCCTAAACTAAGGCTGGGCTTCGAACGTTTAAAATACCCTAATCTCGACGAGAAGCAGAACAAGTCCGCCAAAACCCGTGCCAGGAAGTTGTACCTCAACATGCCGACGAAAGTTTGAATGCTGCATTATGGACGACGAAACATATGTGAAGGCCGACTTCAAACAGATCCCCGACAACCTGTTTTTCATGGCCAAGGATAAGTCAACGTTCCGGAGTATGTCCGCACTCAGAAGATGTCCAAAATTGGGAATGAATTCCTGGTTTGGCAAGCCATCTGCACGTGCAGGAAGCGGAGTGCACCTTTTGTAACCCAGGGCACGATGAACGGACAGGTGTACAAGAAAAAGCGCCTCCAGAAGCGGCTGCTTCTTCTCCTGAAGACTCTCAACGTCCCAACAATCTTTTGGCCGGATTTAGCCTCATGCAACTACTCGAAGTACAGTACCGTTCATAAATGTATAGAAATTGGAAGCACGTGAACTGTCACTTCGACTTTGAACTTCCATAACTTTTTACTCTGATGATATTTTTTGATCGAATTTTTTGCATTAGATAGATCAACTATCACACTGTTATATCACAAAATTGGAGCTTTCTGGGGTTTGTGTGGCCTGAGAAACAGTAATTCTACGAAAATCGGACTTTTTGGACTTTTTTCATTCAAACTGCAATATCTCTAGAACTAAGCTACATTTTTTATTGAAATTTTGCTGAGTGATTGTTGAAATATGAAGCTCGCATGTCTGAAGTTTTTGAAAAGTTCTATCGATGAGATCAAAAGTTACGCGAGGTGCAATATTTCAGGCATGGATCTAGAAATGCGATTTCTATAGAATTTTGGACGTTTATGGAAGTTCAAAGTTGAAGTGACAGTGCGCGTGCTTCCAATTTCTATACAATTATGAACGGTACTGTATGTGCTGAAGTGGTATGTGGAAATAAGGTCAATTTCGTGCCGAAAGTGTTCAGCCCTCCCAACACTCCGGAGCTCCGCCTTATCGAGAAGTACAGGGCGATTATGAAGCAGCACCTTCTTAAACGACCTTAACAGAATTAATTTGTTTTCACTGTGAACATTGTGCTGTTTTTGATCGTTTTGATTAAACACGCTCATTTTTTTGATCATTTATTGTTAAAAAATAACAATTTTAAGGTTTTCTATGCACAACATATGGTTACTTTTCAAAAAAATTCTGAAGTATAATTTAGATCTGCTTCTAGTTCCCATGCAACAACCAAGAAATTGAAAATTTTATCTGCAAACGAAAGAACTTTTTTTCTGGCAGTTTAACATTTTGCTGTCATTCTTCCCTATACCCCAAAAGAACTTTTATCGTGTCAGCCATTTTAACAAAAATCTTCTACGTAGCCAAGTTAGTTTTAGTTCCTTTTTCAATTGTACAGAATTTTTATCAAAATGACTATCCAAAAGTTGTTTTAGTACCGATCCCTGATGCCTGCAGGTAATCGTTGCCGGAAGTTGTTTAGTCGCAAAACCGTTAATCCGGCACTTCATCGCATGAATTGGTTAAAAATCAGATTCCCAGCAAACATGAAATCGGATCAGAAATGCTGTGTTGCGAATCGTAATTCCAACTGCGTAGTGAATAGATCGTATAAACTGTCGTCTAAAGTCATTTTTAATCGGATATGAGTTTATTGATTATTTTTTTTTTTTTTAATTTTCTGCATAATTCAATTCTTATTCCAATTTAAACATCGAAAGAAAACAGACCTGAGCCTACAGGATAGTCCGGAAACAAATCACTGGAGAAAGCCGTTGCGAGCCTACAGTACAATTTGACAGGTGTTTTCCTGAGCTGTTTTGCTGTCCTGAAATCGTCCTGTTATTTTAGCTGTTGAAATTACAGGACGAAATCCTCCCGAAACACAGGAGAAAAGATTAAGTGTGCAGGATCCATTTTGATTAATGGTGCAGTCTTTGGTTTTCCTACGCCTCCTATGCTTCTAGACATCAGACATTCCACCTGGAATCTCTTGTTTTTCAAGCTTATTCGTGGCATTCAATTGTTAATTATTCTAGATTGAAAAAAAAAAGTTTCATTATTCATTATTATTCTTCTTTGGGCTAGCTAATTGTCCTTGCTAGTATTTCTGTTTCATCAAAAAATCTAAGATATATCTCACGAATAATTTACAGGCTCACTAACTGAACAAAACTCATCTTCCAAGATATTCAGAAAACAAATCTGTCTACTATACATTTGAGTTAGTAAAAGATGACAAATCAAAGCCATGACATTGTTTTCGTTTCACTTTCTTGATTTAAATTTGCGTTTCAAGCTTTTTATGTCTATGCCTCATTCAGTACTATATGATTGCTTTCAAATCAGATTTAGAGTTCTGACCAGAAGAAGCTTTTAAACTATAATATGTTCTGATTTTTTTAAAACAACATTGTCGAAAACATAAGAATCTCTTCACAAATCTCTAGGCTGAATGAACGAGTGTTGAAGTAGCATGGACTATCCCATAAACAGGCGATTTAACCACTTAGATAGGATTGGTCGATCTTGGATCGATCTCTGCGAGATCGATCTTTTGAACTCAAATTTACGATTTTTTGGATCGATTCATTAGCCTTGGAAAAATTGATTAAATCGGTTTATTTTCGATCCGATCTTTCGATCTTTTGAAGTGTTTTTTTCTTTATATTTCGGAGAGTTCGAGATTCAATTTCGAGCAAAATGTTGATTCCTGCACCATCCTAAAGACTGCTTTTCATTATTGATGCTTCCATGCCAATAAAATTGTGGTGGGCCGCTTTATATGAAAAAAAAAAAAAATAAGACCGACATGATTGGTAGTGTTTTATTATTTCTATTCTCTCAAGGAACACAAGAACTATTATGAAAAGCTCATGGTTTAACTTCCTATCGAAACCATCGAGTCTCATCAAGGTTTCCAAAATCACAGAATAATCTGTAATTTCACAGATTTTTTACCAAATTTTCGTCACCAAATTTGTGTCACAGATCACATAATTTTAAATGTTTCACAAAATGCAGAGAGTTTATGTGTATTGTTCATACTTTTGAAACTATGAATACTAAAAAACGATTCAATTGGTAAATTTTTTTATTTGACATTTCCATGAAATTCATGGCAACATCATCACAGAAAACCGTCATAGAAAACACAGAGTTACAGAATTCTATTTGTCAAAAACACATTATTTTTCGGAAGCCTTGGCTTATAGTCGAAACTCGGTAAAATGCTGATCAGCAATAAAAATGAGATCTCAACAAAAAAGTATTTCTAGAAAAATAAGGCGTTCAGTTTTATATTCATATTTGAAATTATTCATTCCTCAAATGAATATTTTCATATTTTCTCTACTCTTTATAAAAATTATACATGAAAAATTTGGATACTTAAAGAATTGAATATGAGCCTTCGAGATGATAGCCAAACACGTTACCTTTCTGTCAGGATCTGGGACTGAATTCATGGTATTTTCGGTTTTTCATATGTCATTTACATTCAACCAAAGTCATGAAAAGTTAATCATGACGATGTTCAATTTGAAAACATATTTTTTACTGTTCATATGTACATTTGATATTCAAATGTATGATATTTTCTGTCATTTTTCACTATTTACTTCAGTTTAAAGCAGCCCTCAGGCTATACCCCTCTTTAACAACAATTTAAAAGATCGATCTTGTAGAGATCGATCCTTTGGCTTTGATTTTTTAGGTGGATCGATCCTGGAACCCTTCAGCTGGATCGATCTTGTGAATCGATCATTTCCAGGAGATTGAACAATCCTACACTTAGAACCTATGCTCCTAATCTCCTCAAATTCTTAAGTTGTCTATTGGAACGTCTATCCTGCTCTGTAGAGATCGATACTAGGAACAATAATGAATGACTGATTCATGATTTGTGCATGCTAGTTATTTTCCATTAAATTTTCTACTGACCGTTCGTGTTTCTTTATTGCGATAGTTCTTCAGTATTCCCTACTCTCCAAATCTAAATAAACTATTCATTTTCTGATGTTTTAGCTTAACAATACCTTAATATACGAACTTATAGTAACACAGATCAGATTTCAAATAAAACGTTTAAACTTTTGATTATTGCAGTCAGTTTCTTCATGGTTCCCCACTAAGCTTGGTGAGAAATAATATTTCACTTCATACGAAAGCTGAACAGACAGGCCTGATTTACTTTTTAAACCATTAAAAATTGAAAAACATTGGTTGCTTTTAATTTTCCACAATTTTCCAATGAAAAAATTCCAATTACTTATTTCACATATCCAAAGGTTTATAAAAAAATAATAAATCCCTTATTTTATATTGAATGTATTCTACTAACACAATTACGAAATATACAACTTTCTCAAATTTGAGAGACCTAACATTTGGAAATGAAATTAATTTTCTATGAAAATTAAAAACTTTTAAGTCTATTCAGTTTGATTTCAGCAAGCTAAATCTTGAAGAATTTCTTTTTATCTTAGAAAAAAAACCATTATAGGAAGAACAGTATCAGCTTCATTCAACCACTCCACTCATAGACAATTGGTTCAGCTCAATTCAAAACTCTGATCTTAGTTTTTTTTAATAAATCTAAAATCTATATTAATTTAGCATTCCACTAAAAATTTCATATTCTTTCCACACAAGTAAAAAGTGAAAGTAAGTATAATCTTGACGAAAAGTTAATCATTTCCCTCTGAACGAAGTATAAAATCACTTGCACGTAACCAATTTTACAATTACAACTTGATTTATTTTGGTTAACAATGCTGCATTAAGAAACATATAAGATTTAAAAAAATAAAGTTTGAATTATGAAGAGAATATTTATTATCGATTGAATTCAAATTAAATCAAAGTTCATTAAAAAATAAATAGCCTTTTAAAGTTAAAGTTTCCAATTTCGTGAACATAACTAGATAAAACAATACTTCAGCTGATAAGAAATTTTTTAGCACATGACCGTTAAAATACTAGATTTAACCAAACACAATTTTACCAGTTTGTCGACGATAAAGCCTTAGCTCACGTTAAACTTCACAATTCCCTAACAATAAGTTTTAATGAACCTTTATTTCGCACATCTAATTTTTATAATTATTCGCGAGATACTTTTTCACAACCTTCAATATTCAGCAAACAAACAAAACCTCAAAAGAATAATTGTCATGATCGTACCCGAGAACGACTGGAGGATTTTTTGCAATAAAAATACCCATGTGGTATTGATTTGTCGAAATATGAACAACATAAAAATAGAATTATTCATGAATCTATTGGTTCACATTAAAGCATACCTAAATAGACTGCTACTCCGATATTAAAAAAAAAGGCAAGAATGTGTAAATCTTTTTTGAAGTCGTCAGCCGTGGCCTAGAGGATAGCGTTCCAGTCTTCTAAGCCAGAGTCCATGAGATCGAATCCCGATCACGGCACACATAGTACTCTTTCTGTGGTCTGATGGTTTTAGCATTTGTAAGATGCTAGCCATAATATCCTTGAAAGATGTACGCCTTAGAGTTAAGTAAATTAGATCTCTTCAAAGAAACATGAAGTTCCACTGAGATCCTATATGTGTGTGTTCGTTTAAAAAAAAAAAGTCTTTTAGAAGAAAAAGTGTAAAATAAAAAGTTATAAGTAGGGCCGGGTTAAGCCTTCGGGTGACCCTTGGCAATTTTTCTAGGGGGCCCCTATTTTTTTTTTCATTTTGATTAATGATATATCTGTAGCAATTTGTAAAAAAATCTAATTTATTTATTCTCAACAAGCTAGGAAAAATGCAAAATAGAACTGCAGATCGTTTATTCAAACTCGAGAGATCAATCCTGATTAAATATTCATACTCACAATAATGTTTCAGTTGAAAAGGCCAAGTCAAAATTAAAAGCAAAATTCTTCTTTAGAAATATACCTGTAAATCACAAAAATACAATTCAAAGTTCAAGTCTTAAATCAATTTGATCACCGATTTACCCATTCCGAAATTATATAATTGAGACTAAAATTGATATTTCATAGATTGGCATGCATATAAGCAACTTTACCTGTTTGTTAGGTTAAAAATTATAAATTTGATGGTGATCTTTTAAAAAATGATAACTTACTTTTCGCATCGACATCGCAACAGCCGAATGAACGCTGCCCGAAACGTTTTGTTGAAGATGGTATAGATAATCGGGTTGATGGTCGAGGACACGTATCCCAACCAGAGACAGATGCTGACGATCCGATCCGGGACCTCTATTTCCGGCACGGCCGCAAATAGAATGTTCAGGATGAAGAACGGCGCCCAGCAGAATACGAAAGTGAAAAACACCAAACCGAGGACCTGTTGCATTAGCGAGATAGAAGAGACAAAACTATTTCAATTACTTCCTCCAAAGGTGGTGGTCAGCCCCCGGAATGTCATTTACCTTGGTTGCTTTTTGCTCGTTGGCCACGGCATTGGCCGAAAGACTGGATCGCTTTTTGTTGGCCAAAAATTTGAGATTAAAATTGATGCTCGGCGTCGGGACGCTATTCAGGGGCAACCGAAATGAGCAGAACTTCTGCCGCCGGGTTTCCCGTTCGATGCTCTCGGGCGTTTGGGTTGCCCGGTCGCAAGTTTCCCTGCCAACGCCCCCAGAAGACGGAACCGGATACAGCTGATGCGGATGCGGATGATGGTTGTGGTTAGTTGAGCGATGGTGATGATGAAAAAGCGCTCGCTTCAACCGGGCCCGAGATGAATTTCCACCGGAAGCAGTCCCGATTGGGGAATCAGGACCGTTACTGGCTCCATTGCCGTAATCTGCCGGGGGCTGATGATGCTCACCGGGATGCGAACCGGAAATGGTACCGATGCTGCAGGCAAACATAGAGCAATGTGGTTAACTTTCGGCACTATGTGATTGTTTCATTTAGGGACCGCTAGAGATTTCCTCATAGTTT
This sequence comes from Uranotaenia lowii, assembly GCF_029784155.1. Lineage (NCBI taxonomy): Eukaryota > Metazoa > Arthropoda > Insecta > Diptera > Culicidae > Uranotaenia > Uranotaenia lowii. The sequence goes on along the minus strand of NC_073693.1, from coordinate 271,926,537 downwards.
TAGATTTGTTGATTTTCATATCGCAAACGAAATCTATCCGTTGATGCGACGTACCTACCTGTCCAGATTGTTGGCTCCGTGTAACCGCCAGGGGCCAGTTGCTCCGCCCGAGGTGGCAGTGTGCTTACTTTTGACGCTGGTCCGCTTCAGTTCGTTACAGAGAGCATCGTTCTGGGATTGGCCACCGGATGCATGTTTGGAGGGACCTAAACGGCCACCGAGCCTGAAATTGGTAATAATTGAAATTTTTGCGTTGTTTCTATTTTTGGTTTATAGCAGCGGTCGGGGAACCGGGGTAAATTACCCAAAATGGGGTAAAAGTGATATTCTTGGGGGTACCAGTGAATATTTTGTGAGTGATAAGTGTATATTTTCATTTTGCTATTTTATGAATTTGTTGGTTTTATTTCGAAAATAAAGAATTTAGTGGCATATGCAGAGCAGAAGTGAATATTTCTCCCTGAGGCATTCAAACAACACGCTTTGAGAGCTCGCTTAGTGTTTACGGATACGTTTTTTGCTCTTCGTCATGGGGTAATATCAACTTGAATAAAAATGTTTTGGGGTAATGATTCAAAAAGTTCCCCGACCCCTGGTTTATAGCTTCTCTACCTTCGTTGCTTTACATAAAGGTCAAAAGCATCTGAAATCTAGTATTCAACGATAAATACAGTAAGCGGAAGTACGAAAATTTAATAAATATCAGGTATTGGAAGCTTAAGCCAAATATGCGCCTGAACATTGTGAGAAGTTATGAACACATTGTTGTCGTGTTATTAGTTTTCGTGTTTTTGAAATTCTTTAATGGTTAACTGTGATTTTCTTCTTCTAAATATTAAGGTTGAGTTGGAGTTTCCAAGGGAATGTTATTATTATTCGTGAACCTTTTTTCGTTAACTTTCGTTAACACCCTCCACCCATAGAGATTTTTTTCCAAGTAAATTTTCTAGAACAAGACCGGCTGAACTTAGTTCTATAAAAATAAGCATTCCAGATTTCCAGATGGTTTTTTGAAAAAAGCCTGGATATTGCCCGGATTTTTTTTGCAAAGCTAAGCAAGAAATTCAAATTAAGTTAGGCAAGTTTTGATTTTAAGTTCCAAATACGGAAACTCAAATTATGACGATCAGAAATTTTTACTCTCCTTTAGAATGTTTTTTCCTTAATAAGTTTTACTAATCCTATTCAGAATATGAAATCAATTTTTTTTATTTCAAAATTGAGTTATAAAATACTAATAATATTCATCTACACAAGCTGGTAGCCATGTGACAGGTGCTTACTACTGACGATGCTCAACAGAATTAGCGAGTTCAGCCGGTCAATTTTTCCAAATCAATAATTGAAATGAAGGCATGAAAATTATGTTCCCTGAAATTATCTTTAAATGTTTATAAATAAATTATTAAAATGGTACAACCTTTTAAATTAAAAAATCCCGGTCGAAACCCGGCAATCTGGAATGCTTAGTTTACAGGATCCAATATTTTAATTGACGGCTACAAAGTATTGAGAGCTTGAAATTAAAAACCTGCGCTTGGAATTCCTTATTCTTTTTTTTTATTACTAATTTCTTATTGTTGATTAAGATAAGCTTAAGATAAGATTAAGATAAGATTAAGATAAGATTAAAATAAGATTAAGATAAGATTAAGATAAGATTAAGATAAGATTAAGATAAGATTAAGATAAGATTAAGATAAGATTAAGAAAAGATTAAGATAAGATTAAGATAAGATTAAGATAAGATTAAGATAAGATTAAGATAAGATTAAGATAAGATTAAGATAAGATTAAGATAAGATTAAGATAAGATTAAGATAAGATTAAGATAAGATTAAGATAAGATTAAGATAAGATTAAGATAAGATTAAGATAAGATTAAGATAAGATTAAGATAAGATTAAGATAAGATTAAGATAAGATTAAGATAAGATTAAGATAAGATTAAGATAAGATTAAGATAAGATTAAGATAAGATTAAGATAAGATTAAGATAAGATTAGGATAAGATTAAGATAAGATTAAGATAAGATTAGGATAAGATTAAGATAAGATTAAGATAAGATTAAGATAAGATTAAGATAAGATTAAGATAAGATTAAGATAAGATTAAGATAAGATTAAGATAAGATTAAGATAAGATTAAGATAAGATTAAGATAAGATTAAGATAAGATTAAGATAAGATTAAGATAAGATTAAGATAAGATTAAGATAAGATTAAGATAAGATTAAGATAAGATTAAGATAAGATTAAGATAAGATTAAGATAAGATTAAGATAAGATTAAGATAAGATTAAGATAAGATTAAGATAAGATTAAGATAAGATTAAGATAAGATTAAGATAAGATTAAGATAAGATTAAGATTAGATTAAGATAAGATTAAGATAACATTAAGATAGATTAAGATAAGATTAAGATAAAATTATTCAATGACTAAATTTCTCAACCTTTACATTTTTTAACTTTTATGAATTGAACATGTTGTATTATAAATATATAATTCTTATTGTTATTATTATTGTTATTATCGTTAGCTATAAAAATGTTTTTTTTTTAACCTTTATTTTGATAACTGGAAGAATTTGAATACGATTTTATCCCTAACTTTGATCACTGGTACTCTTAAAACAAATTATAATTTGTTCTTCTTTTAATCAAATTAATTTCAATCATCAACTCTGTGTTATGAATAAATTCTCTTTACTTCAATTGGTTTAATTAAGGATTCATTCGAAAATTTATTCGTATTCGTTTTTTTGATGTTTCGTAAATATTGTTTTCAAGTTTGTAAACAAGATTTCTTAACATGAATTTTCAATCAAATTTAAAATTCAGCATCTTTCAAATAATTTTAAATAATTTATTTTCACTAATTAGAATAAAAAAACATTCTAAACTTTTTTTTTGATTTGGTATGATGATCATAAAAAGGAAATTTTTTTTTTTGAAATCAATTTTCATATTTCTAGCAATATATTTAAAAGGGGCGAAACTAGCAGTTTGCTCGAAACTTGGAAACCGCATTTTTTATTTAGAAACATCAAATCAAATCTTATTTGAAAAACAAACCACATTTTGCTCATGGAAATAATTAAAAGTGCTATATATCCACATATTTTTTTACGTTGCTTATCAAGATATTCTAAATTTTAAAAGTCATTTCCGAGATTTGCGAGTTTTGCACTTTTTCGTTGTCGGCTCTGGCTATGCCTGAAACTTCCGCCCAATTGATCGGCCGTTTTCGTTTTGGTTTTGAAGTTCAGTTTGTTACGCCCTTCGGTCCTACACGAAAAAAACTAATAACGCCGTTTTGTCACTCATGGTCAACTCAGTTACGCCTTTTGCCCTACACGCATTTAAAAACTAACTCCATTTTCAACAGGCTTAGCTTCACGATTCAACGAAACGCATCAACAGGAATTTAGGTACAATTAAATTTTATCAATTATCGAACGTTTTAAGTGATTAAAAGATAAAACCGGCATTATTGTGTAAAGTGCCACCGCATACATCCAGAATGACTGTTCACTCGATTTGTTTACATTTGGCATTTTCGCCCTTATGGAATAATATGCTAGATTTATTGTGCATTGTTATTATTATTGAGATTGTTATTATTCACGCTGAATTCAAAATTCGAAAACCCCACGCTCCATTAACGGGGTTTCGCATAGGCTGCATACATAAAAGTAATTTTTGAGTGTGAAGTTCAAAAAGAAATATTTTTTCCAAATGGCAATTATATTTCCTACATGTAATAGGGTGCGTAAAATTACAACTTTTTTCAAATTTCAAAAGTTTCTCTCTTAAAAGTTTCATTTTCGGTCCAAACGCACGACAGAATTTTTTGCAGATTTTTAAAATGAGGTTTAGTTATCTGGGTTTTGATTCGAAAAATTTGTATGAAAAATAAAATGAAAATTTGTTCGGAGAATGTTTCTTTTTGGGTTTTTTTTTGAAGATTTTGTTCTTACGCGACGCAGATGAAATTTTATTATATGGAACTTACTGAAAAATTCTCTGGCTTCAACTTTGCCGAAGACGGCAAAGAGGTAGAAAAAGCTAGAAAAATTGTTAAAACTCCAAAAACTGAGCATTCTTCTTATGAAAAGAAACTAGTGAAATAATAGATTTTTGAAAATGATAAAAAAAAAATCATTTGCCTTGGTCATCCAAAATACTAAGCTTTTTTGTTCCTTGCATATTTTTACAAATTTAGCTCCATTTGAAAAATAGTGGAAAAATTAGACAAGAGGAAATGGATTATTTTTCCCAACTTCTGAATGAACGTAGAGTGGCCATTTTCCTGCCATTTTAGCGTTCCCGGGAATCGGGAAATCTGACAATCCTTTTACCGGGATTTTTTGGGATCCCGTGAAAAATTGAAAATAAAGATTTTAACCGTCTTCTGCATGCGAAACTTTTTCTATACGGAATTTAAATTTTTAGGTTGTAGTATTGAAAACATTTCAAACTTTTTTAGTACCTCATAAATTCAATAAGCAATTATACAACCAAAGACCCAAAAACTGAATTTTTTAAGCGATAAACTTGAATAATTCTTGCTGCAGAAATTCGAAATAATTGACAAAGATTTTCACTATCGATAGACTCGAGAGTTTTCATCGAATCTCGTACATTTTCAGATAACTATCGTTTTGTTTCAAAAAATGTCATTTCTTTACCAATAATTTTCAAAATAATGAGTGTTGTCAAATAGAACAATAAGATTCTTCTCATAGCGTTTATTTATTCGAGCTGTTTTGTTTCATACATTGTATGTCGCTTTTAACTTTTGTTCTTAATTTCCGAATGAAAAAATTTTTTTTTTTCAATTTTAATTTATTAACCAGTTAAAAAAAAATCAAGGTAGGACTATCATTTTCTTTGCTCAAACTGATCCATTTTTTTCAATTTAGATCGAGTAAATGTTAGATAATTCAGCACTTTATATTGGTTTCCGGAATTCCATGGTTTTTATTATAAAAAAAGATCGCTTATTTTCCAAAGTTTTGAAAGCATTCTCCTAAGAAAAGTTTGGTAGACAAATTAAATAAAACGGAGAATGAAATTGTTGAAAAATAGTAACGTTCACAAGCCTTTGACATTGAAAAAATTTTTTTGAATGAACTTTAGTTATAAAATATAAACAATTTGCTATTCAAAGTACGGATCTTGAAAACCTCAACTCAATAAAACTTTTTTCCAGTTTTTCCAGTCGGTTTATCAAGTGTATTGGGAAAGCCATCTTTAAACATGATGAATGTGAATTTGATTGTATTATAATCATTGCACTTTTTTAAAGTAAACATTTTGCTACAAAAAGTCGTTCTTCTGAGAGATTTGTCAGTACCAAATCAGTACCTTGTTGAATTCAACTACTCAACTGTAAATGCTGTATAGTTTTTCATTATTGATGTACATGAATACAGAGCACGTTGCCAATTAAAATATATATGGATTTGGTTTTATTTTCATAAATATGTATACCTTTTTCTGTTAAAGCTTGGCATAGAATGACAAATTGAAAAAACATTACAGAGCAAACTTTCTAAATTTTACATTATGTGCAAAAGTTATTCTATACGTTTTTGATTCGATCTTACTATCTTTCTACGGCTATCCCAACTCCTCAATATTAAAACTAGAGTCCGCTTGAATGCTCTTCATACCAATAATATGTAGTAGACTGGCCCATAGCAAAAAAATCCTTATATTCCACGCGGCACCCCCTAGGTTGGTGCCTTTAAATAGGTGAAAAAATGACTTTTTGAAGGTTCCAAGTCATTTGGCAGAAGCACAAGCTGGCGCCAAGAACTTGGTATTTGTATGGAGATTTTCGGCAAAATGTATGAAAAATCGATATACTTTCACTCTTTGTGTTCTAAAATTTGTTTCCAGTATGCTAGAAAGTTCAAAATTTGTAGATGTGACGGGATACAAGTTGACTGAGATGAGTTATTTGCCATTAAATGTGTGATTTTTTCGCATTTCTTTGATATATCGTGAACGGTGTACGGGCTTATAATCGCACATACTAAAAAAAGAGTTTCAGTTAGTGCGATTATTAGCCCGTACACTGTTCATGATATATCAAAAAAAAATCCAAAAAAAGAATCACACATTCAATTGCAAATAATTCATTACAGTCCACTCGTATCGCATCACTATTTTCTAAAAACTTGTTTGTCATTGTTTGAACTACAATTCCTGAAACTCTGAGCATTCTAGCGTTCTGGAAACATATTTTAGAACTCAAAGAGTGAAAGCATATTGATTTGTCATAAATTTAACTGAAAATCTTCATACAAATTTCAAGTTCTCTGCGCTATCTCGCGCTTCTGCCAAATGACCTGAAACCTTCAGAAACTCATATTTTCACCTAGATGCACCAGCCTAGAGGGTGCCGCGTTGAAAAAAAAATGTTGTAAAAATCATCCCATACAAATTTGGGCCATTCTAATATGTAGTCACCAAAACCAGTGTCCAAACCAAACCAGTAGTCACCAAAGTTAGTGTTGAGTCAAATATATTTGTCCAAAAAACGTTCAATTTTTAGAAAATGCTTTTTCCAAAAACGTCTTCGGGGCCACATGTCGCCCGCGGCTCTTGGCTTGGCCACCCATGCTTTAGAGTATATCAAAAATACAACGGCTGAGAGCCTCAGAGCCAAAGGGGTGTATAAGTGACAAAATGGTCAATTTTGAGTTAATGATGCCAAACGATTCTTTATATTTAAAACTATATTAAATGGTTTTTTCAGATTTTTAGAATTTTATTTACATACTTTTACGTTCCAAAGCAAAATAAAAAATTTCGAAAAATATATGGAAAATTGCCAAACACAAAAACTTAAAAGCCTGTTTTCTCGAAATAAGCTTCCATGCACTTATACCCCTTTGGCTCCAAGGGCCTCAAATAATATTTTCAAATGTAGAACCTATTGGGTTTGAAAAATAAAAACAACAAAAAGTTTTCTCTCTATCTCTAGCATTCGAAGGATAAAAAGAATGCCTGTTATACCGCGAACAATAACTCAATTGAATGATAATTGCGGGCAACGCGAATACTCTTTGGAAAAACCACCCATTGACAACCGCTCAATTTACCCCGGCGGCCGGGGGCTGATGAACGGACGCTGGACTCCGAAACATGTTTTATTTTAATTGAAAGCAACGAGAGAAAGTTCGACTGGCTACCTACCTGCGAAAAAGTTCCCCCTCGGGATGTTCCGCCAGAAAGCGGGCCTTCTTCCTCAGCAGTTGGACCGTGAGGGCATAGGTCACGACCATCATCACCATCGGGATGTAGAAGGCGACCAGGGATCCGAACACGAAAAATGCCCGATTGTTGATGACGCATTCCTGCGGACCGGGCATGATGTTGTTACGGTTGATGATGCCTAGGAGAAGCAGATGGAAACGACACTTTTTAAAAATTGCACAAAACGGCTCCAGAGAATTAAACCCGCCCGGCGCTCAGTTGTTCGGTAATGCGCCCCCCTCCCCCCCCCCCCCCCCCCCCCTTAAAACCCCATCTTTATCCAACTCAACTGTGAATGACCCGACGAACGGACGGACGTCGTGAATGACATAACCTTTAATCAAAGTAACTGCCATGTTGACCGGGGAAAATGATTATTTTTTCATGGACCCTAATTGAAAGCAATTGTACTTGTTTCGGCTGTCTTTGGAATTTTTGATGAATTGGTTTTTCATCAACTGAATCGTTTTCGCGTTCTGTCATTTCGTTTCAAATAAAAAGGTGACAGATTTTTTTTTTTTGAGCTGGCATTTAATTCATCAGTTTTTACTCAAGATTTTTTAAATGTTACTTTACCCTTAATGCATTACTTCTTTTTTTTTCAATAAGAACAGCAACATTATTGAATCAGCGTTATAATAACATTTTAATTCTAATTCGACGCTGTGTTTACAGGATTGAAGCTATATTTTTAAGTCTTATGAAAGTTATTGCCCATCGTGAATTTTTGCAATTGTTGATTTATTTCGATACGATTTTGCAAATTTCTTCCAAACATTGTTCATTGGGTGCAGAAAGATGTTTGTTATTGATTGAGATAAAAACATTTGTTAGAATTTTCAAATTTGAACTAATAACAGCGTACTTCCAGAAACTACCTAAAACAAATATTTTTGCAGCTTTTTGTACACTTTCTTCGATATCTCACGCGTACATTAAAATATTGTGATGAACAAACCATGGGCTATTTTTTTGAATCTCAAAAATATTTTTTGTGAATCCATAACTCATATATTTTCATACGTATCCGAGATATTTGAGTTTAAATTGTTTTAAAACAATACTTTGCATTAAAGCTCATTCGTCGGTCTTATCGTTGAAAAGTGACGTCCTTTTGAGTAAGATCATCTTAAGGGAAAGACGGATAGAAAGTTAGAAGAAGGGAAAGTGGAGCTTATCTGAGCGATCGCAAGCGTAAACAACCCCATGCATAAGACCGTGCTTATGAAGTGGAAGGCTGGCGGGTTGTAAATGTTTCAGTCGGAAACGGTAGCCTGTGAGGCACCGGGACAAATCCCACAGTATTGCAGCCTTTGCTGCGCTAAAGTAGGGCATTGGCGCAGTCGACCGTATATTTTCCTAGCTACTTGTTGTGGGATATGATTAAAAAAAACTAAAACTTATAATGGTAAGAGGAAGATGGAGGAAAGTGCGGAGAAGGGTATCAGCTTTAATCCCGTTCGGAGGTAAAACGGAGTCTACGACGATCTCCAGCTGGGCAGCTTGCTGTCCAACTGTTAGAAACTTCAGAAGGCTCCATAACGGAAGTAGGAAAGGAGTCTGTCAGCTCTCCAGAGAAGGAAAAAATTCCTGTGCCGAAGGCAATGAAGGAAGCGATGGCATAAATGAAGGCTTTGATTAGCTTGGTTTTGAGCAAGCAAAACATTCATAAGGTCATGGACAATCTGGTAAAGGCAAAGGTTCTTTTTATAGAGGCAAACATAGAAGTTCTAAAGATGGTTAGTGCGCTAAATGACAGCGCTACTAGTAGAGGAAAAAAAAGGCGGAGAAACCCTTTTAGGCGAATGTCAGTCCCCCGAAACGGATCGATGCCTTCGATCAAACGCTGAGGAATGAGCTCGTTATTTCGAGAAGTTCTAAGAGATCAAAGAGGATGTTCCAAGACCTGGCAACCTAACAGGACAGCATTAGTCGACCAGTGTAAAATCGGCGAAGATCAGATCTCAGTCCAAATGAGACAGGGTCCTCCCAAATCAGGAACACAGGTTGCAATTGTGAGGTTTCCAGTGCACTATGGGGCAGTTACATACAATGAGGCGGCGAAAAGTATGATTAGGTGTTTTGGACTATTTTGTTATTTTCGAAAATTTTGTATGAAAATTACTATTTTAACTAACTTAAAATAAATTCTTACAAATATTTTGTATAAATAACTTGAGACTTAAATTTTTTTCTTCATCATATAATTTTTTCAATTTTTCAAAGTCTGATTGCTGTGGTGCGTTCAGTATTCAAGATAATAAGTTGAAAAACTGGGAATATCTTAGTTAAATATTAAGTTATTAACTAGTAAAAATAAAAAAGCGATCCGATAATGTTCAGTTTTTGACTTTTTGCCGCCTCAAAACCCATAGTGCAGTGGTCCAGTGTACAGTGTCTTCGTGAAAGCACTGAAGGCTTCGTGATAGCCAAAGCCAATGGGACCTTCTTCTGTAGCTGCTACGCTCCACAGAGCTGGACCTTGGAGAAATTCAGCGCTACGATGGAGAAGATAGTCGAGATGCTCACAGGTCGAAGCTCCGTTATTATCACGGTGGTTTTCAACGTTCCCTTACGAACGTCAGAGTCTACTTGAAGCATTTGCAAGGCTGAATGTGGACCTGGCGAACCTAGGTAATAAGGCTTTGATAATTTCAAATCCGGGCAGTTATAAACGTGTGTAAGGTGTTAATATGATATTTAATGAAAAAATTAAAATAAAAATAATGTAGCGTTGATTGCAAGAAATACTCCTACTTTATCATAAAATCTGTTTTTTTATCTTTGCTCACTTTTTTCAGTCATGTATTGATTGATCTATTATTTTTACCACAGTAGCATAATCTTTGTAAAATCATGATATTTTACACAAATTTACCGAAAAAAATCATTTGAAATCTGGTTGGAACTTTTTCACGAGAAGCACTTCGTAGAACTTGACCTCTGAAATTCTGTTTTAAAATAAATTTCTTTGTCCATCAGAACACATCTGAGTAGGCGTTGGCCGAATCGGAGCGCATGTGTTTTTTTCTTCACGTCGCGGAAAATTTAAAAGATTTAACTTTAAAAAGTGAAAAACTAGGTTACCAGCGTAGTAAAAAAAGACGGAGATCAAAATGGCGACGCTTGGCCGTGAAAATATAATGCAAATGCATTTGGGAAGAGAGGCAAAAAAGCCTAAGGATTATGAAGTTTTTATTTTTTGGGTGATAATGGTATCACAAGTGATATGTTGCTAGGCAGTTATCAAGATGCCAAGGAATATTCAGTTTTTGTGAAGTTTCAGGATCAAAAAGTGTTACAAGAAGTTCTCCAAAAGGTTCCCCGCAACTCATCTTTCGACTACGATGATGGTACCAGATTCCAGATCACGCTATCGGAAGCAGGCCATTTGTTCCGTTAGGTTAGAATTTTCAGACTCCATCCAGAAATAGATGACTCGGAGTTTTCAAAACAACTTTAAAATTACGGGACAATACATCAACTAGTTCGTGAAAGATACGCCGTTGAAACAGGATTTCCTATTTGGTCTGGTGTGCGAGGCGTCCATATGGAGATTCTCCGAGAAATTTCAGCGAGTCTCCACATCAATCACGTTCAAGTGAGGATTTACTACGATGCACAGTGGGGCAGGACCTATGAAAGCTTGGCCAAAACCCCTTTTTGTAAATTTAAAAAATTCATCACAAATTTATGCTTTTCAGAAACTGGACATTACACCGATCACAAATCTATCAAACAAAACATGAAATTCGTTGTTTCATACAATTATCTACGTAGGAGAAGTTGGGGTTTGATGCTGTTGCATTTTATCGCAAAAACAAAAAAATATTTTCAATACTCCACTTAAACTCTATTTCTTGAAGAAATAAAAAAAAATAACATGGATGTGTTCAGAATAATATGAAATTTATTTATTTAAGGTTGAAGAATTGAAAAAAAAATCATAATTTTTTTTACGAGCATAAACGTATAACGTTGAAAAATTACGAATTTTCATCATTTTGGGACATCTGGAAAACATGTTACCCCACGTTACCCCACTCTCAATTCTACTCCAACATTTAAATAGAAGTCTCAGCTATCCAACAAAACAAAAACTAGTTGCCACTATTTGCCTATTCAAAAGTTATTTAATTTTTGGTAAGCTATGTTTTGGACAATTTTTGTACTTGTGGAATAATGGTTTTTGCTAGGAAAACTTGAACTCAATCGAATTTTAAATTTTTAAATTAAATTTTTTTTCAAAATTTATTTTCCTCTTCGTTTGATAATACTATTTCGGTTTTAAAAAGTTATATTTATCTACCGACAAGCAGATAAGATTCGTTGAAATATGAACTTTCTATAACCTTCTCAAATCCTTTTCGATCAGATGTTTGGTACCTATCTGTTAACTATCTTAATATTTTATTCTACATATTTTTTCTATAAAATGTAGAAATTTTAAATTAGTATTCAAACATAAAATAGAAATTATTTACACACTGAATGTTTGGATACTTAAAAAAAAAACAATGCAACCATGTTTTTTGCTGTCATATTGAGTAACAGCCTACTTGATCCATTAGCTACTTATATAAGGTACCAATATGAGTTTATGGCTTTATTATCTGAACTGTTTTGTTACCACTGATCACACTGACATGACACTTAGAACAAAATTCCATTTATATTTTTCATATTTAATTTGTATGGAAGCATTCGTTTCATAGATGGAATGAGTTTTAGCCATCATAATAAACGATTTGTCGTACCCCGAAATCCTCTAAAGGTCAAATTCAGTTCAATTCGGTTCAACTAGCTTGATTTGTTCCTTGTCAAATTCGTACCAGCTGTTAGACCTTTTGGGGTTGCTTGGTTAGTTTTTTGAAATGTAGGTACCATTTCTATGAAATCTCCTTCTTCCAGAAAAGAGATTGGTCTCAAACTAGCGTTAAAATAACATGCATTTCTTTCTTGACAAATTTGGGCTCATTTGCAATATTTATTCAAGAGCTTTGTAGATATTCAGGTAACATTTGTATGGGGACCAAGGTTGCCGAAATCACAGAAAAATCTGTTATTTCACAGAATTTTGAGCAAAACAGAATCTGTGTCACAGAACACAGAATTTTGGAAAATTCACAGATTTCACAGAATTTTTGAATTTTAAAAGGATTTCCAAACTTTAATTTTTTTTGGCCAATATAAGATTTGGATTTTTACTTTGTAATTCAGTAAAGTATGATAGGATTGGTTATTTTGATTGATTTTACTCAACTTAAATGTAAAATCGATCAAATTTATCATGAATTTTCAATGAAATTAAAGGAAATAGCAACACAGAATTTTTTTCGGCAACCTTGATGGGGACCCCCCATTCTTGTAAGGGGAAGGATCTTAAAGCATCATTTAACTTATTAACGGTCCTAAAAACCCTTACATGATCATTTTCACGCCTATTGACTGAGTAGCCTTCAAGTTGATAAGGAAAATCTGCTAAACAAAGTTATCTTGATAAAATCTCACAACATCTAGATGAAAAAAAGTTACATCAAATTAAAGATTTTGATCAGATGAACAACTTTTCAGAAGACTTCAACCCAGGAGGATTTCATTTAAAAAAGTTATGAGGTTTTGACCATCGATTGGTCAGGTCTGCCCCACTGTGCGATGGGTTGCAGGCCAAATGTTTTGGTTGCGGAGCGACAGATCATCTCAAGGCATCGTGTAGCAATCGTCGGTTTACAAACGTTTGTCGAGAGGTGGCGTTGTTGGATCGCATTCTCTCCCTTCTACATCCGAAGGTGAGGTGAGAGCGAGCTTTCGAGACACCTTGTGAGGAAAAGTGTTGCGCAGTAACGAAGGGGTGCCTAAGGGTATGTCCACAGAGGAAAAACCTTCGATGGACGTTATGGAAAAAGCTCCGATGGAAGGCACCCGGAACCAGTCGACTTGTCGCTCCGATCGTATTGTTGCTAATGATGACACAGATGCAGGATATGGTGAAGCTGGTGCTATTGCTTTTGAGGAAATAGATGGAACCGATCAACAGGAAACGAGGAAGCGTGGTTCGAGTGTAACGAATGGCAACAAGAAAGGAACCGAATCTGAAAACTCGACAACCGAAACAGAGCATGAGAAAGCAATGACCGTGCCATCGGCACCAAGCATTTTGGGAGATAAATACTACGGTCCCGATCGAAGAAAAAGCAAATCAAGCTCAATCTAAGTAAGCCTAACTTAGTTTATTTTTATTTTTTAGAAACAAAAATAAACTAAGTTAGGCTTAGAGTGGGAATGGGCATCCTCATTTCTTTCTATGTTTTTGTAGTTTACATAACTAATTTATGAAAGACAAGTGACAGGTGACAATTTAAACCAGGCATGTCAAACTCGTTTAGGTGTGCGGGCCACATTAAATTTTTTCTATGACGTAGAGGGCCGCAGCCAGAATCAGTTAAATCGGTACATTCGGCTTTAGTTTTTTTTGCAGTAATATTTTACATAAAAATCAGTGGTGTTATTTTGTGACAATTTAAGACGGGGCTATGCGGGCCGCATTGACATAGGCCGCGGGCCGCATGTGGCCCGCAAACCCCCAGTAGGACATGCCTGATTCAAACCTAAGGAAATAATTGTTATCATACAAAACGAGTTTGGCTCCTTGAAGCCTGAAGGTATAAGCCGTTTCAAATAAATAAATTACAAAAAAAGAACACATCTGCCACATTGCGTGAAAACCGGTTGCACAGATTGCTATCAATGAATCTGCTTATTTTTAGTTATTTGCTGGGTGTCTTCTAAACAGGCAACATTTTGCCGGAAACGGATTTACTTAATAGATAAGGGGTTCATTAAGTTATTCCCAATAACCATAGACTTTTTACCATAGTTTAGATGAAGGATTCCACTCCGATGCTTGTTTTGAACTTCGTGACCATTCTAGAGTAGCTTCTTATACTTTTAAACAGCGGAGAAATTTCTTGAAAAGTAATTCACAGTTTGCACTGATAACTTTCGTCCCGTTAAATAACTTTGAAACCAGTCTAGTAGGGATCTACAGAATCCTAAGCCTTCGAGTTTAGCGATAGCAATATCGTGATTTACTTTATCGAAAGCAGCTGACAGATCAGTATAGATGGCGTCAATTTGGGACATCAGGATGAAGCTATCCTTCACGAACGATCTGAAAGTCAGAAAATTTGTTGTCGTGGATCGTTTCGGCCAAAATCCGTGCTGATCGTTGGAAAAGTAATGCTTAGAGGACGAGAAAATCGGATCGGATTCAATTCTAACAGTTGGGCTATCGATCACAGAGTTTATATTTCGCGGTAGTTGTTCACATCTCTCTTATATCCTTTTTTGTGAACAGGAAACATGTTAGCTTCTTTCCAAAGCGAGGGAAAGATTGCGAAGTCCAGCGAAGCTCGAAAAATATGTGTAATGGGAGTCAGCAAATGTTGCATGAAACGTTTTTAGAAGATAGCTGGTATCCCGTCCGGACCCGTAGATTATAAATTTTTGAGCTTTTCTGTCGCCTTTGAAATAGCTGCGTCATCGAAGGGAATACCGTTTAAGGAAGAATCTGGAGGTGAGATGTTTAATACAGCCATATCCAGTTGCTCTGAGGAAATGGACCCAATTGTGAAAACGCTAGAAAATTTCTCAGCAAATAGATTGCATATTACAGGATCGGTGTTCGCTGTGTAACCCTTTCTGCTGATTTTTTACATACTTCCAGAAAGATCTCGGGTTGGTCTTAAAATTGCGCTGTAGCCGGTGGAGATAGTTCTGGTAGTAACGCCTACTTCTTTTTTTTTGTACGCCGTGTTTAGCTTGCGGTATTCTTTCTTTGTGCAGTGGGACTTGATCTTGCTGAAGTTTCGAAGAGCACGGTTTTTAGCCTCCTTCTGTTGTCGCAGTTGATTAGTGACCCAGGGATCTCGTGGGTTGGAGGGTAAGCTACGTTTCGGAACATGGTGGTCGATTATGTAGATCAGTATGTTTGAAAACATCGCAGCGCCTGCATCGGGATTAAATATATCGAGCTCGTTCTCTCATTTGATAGAATCTAGGACGATGAAAATAGCTTCGTCGTCGACGTTTATGAAGTCCTAGTAAAAAAGACTGCTTTCCTCTATAGGATCATTAATTCAAGTGACATCGAGTGAGACCACTAAAGCTGGGTGATGAGAAACAACTTTAACTAGAGGAGCCGGTGCTCAATCAATAGTCGGATTCCTGAAGCCTTCGTTTATGAAGCAGAGGTCTAGCTTACGGTCGTTTTTGTTTTCAGAGCATATTTTTCAGAGCATATTGAGCTTACTTTGGATAGGCACCACGAGAAAGTCTCAGCTACCAATAGGTCACTAGAATGATCAGGAGGCACGTACACTAAGTACAGTTTTCGATCACCGAGATCAATGCGGGCTCGAAGAGATTCCAAATCGTCCCAGAAACTGTTTTCGATAAGCTGAACCTGGAGTCTAGACTAGACAGCAAGTAAAACTCCGCCTCCAGTTAATTTTTTTCTGTTCAGAGGGCTGCGATCGCAACGGAACACTGCATAATCTGAGCAGTTTGTCGTACTACATTCAACGACCTCTCGGCACTTTGTTTGCATTTTGTTTAAGCAGACAGTTGATGTATTTTTTACATTTGTATTCAAGTGAAGATTGAAAGCACCAAAAACGATATAGTGTGAGACGACGCGTTACAGTGGTGACACCTGCTATGATGGAAAATATCATATCGAAGCGTCTTGAGGGTATTTCTCGATGGACCACTAAGTTATCTAAAGATCTCAACATATTGGACTGAAATCTCTGTCAGATACTGGAAGACGAACTTCAGACTGATCCTCACAAAGGATTCAAAACGTTCATGTAGTACATAATAATACCTGGAAAGGGTTCGATTAGACACGTAGCGGCTGGTGAGGTCGTGTGATCTGAATCTTATGAACTTTCTTTTCTTGAGTAAAGGTTGTCCACAATGAAATTGCCACACTATGAGATTGCTCTAACTTTTTAACCGTGGGTAGAATTTAATGAAAACTTGGGTGGATTTAGTTCATAGTGCATTGTTTACATCCTACAAGTTTTAAAGTCATGAGATCAAAACTCGCGGAAATGGAGTCGAAAGAACAGCTCGTGGGTGATAAAATCTTGCGCATTCATCACGAGAACAAGGATCTCTCGCATCGTTCGCAACGTTGGGATCCACGAATTCCACGGTGTCGCGAGTGATTAAGTGGTTCGAGGAATAATTGACCACCGATCGGAAGCCCAGAAGTGTAGGAAAAAGTATTCCGTACAACACCAAAAATCACAACCGCGTAGTTGGGGCCTTCAACCAAAACCAAAACGCTTCCGTTCGGAATGTGGCTAAGAAGCTGCACCTAAGCCGAAGTTTTGTCCAGAAGGCCAAAACAAAGGCTGAGCTTCGACCGTTCAAGGAACAAAAGGCCCATAATTGCGACGAGAAGCAGAACAAGTCCGTAAAAACTCGTGCCAGGAAGCTGTACCTCAACATATTGAAGAAAGTTGAATGCGGCAGCATGGACGACGAAACATATGTGAAGGCTGACTTCAGATAGATCCCCGGCAACCTGTTTTTTACGGTCAACTATTAGTTCAGCGTTGCGGATCATGTTTGTACTCAGAAGATGTCCAAATTTACGAACAAATTCCTGGTTTGGCAAGCCATCTGCACGTGCGGGGAGCGGAGTGCACCTTTCGTAGCCCAGGATACGATGTACGGGCAGGTGTACATGAAAGAGTGCCCCCAAAAGCGGCTGCTTCCTCTCCTGAAGGCCTTCTTCTGGCCAGATTTGGCCTTTTTTTTTTTTTTTAAATATATCTTTATTAGTACCAATTCATCATTACATTTATATTACATTAATACATTAAATTAGGTGTTCAGTTCAATAATGAACTTTCAGAGCCCTATAGTTTAATAATCACTAAAATTTGTTTATTCAACTTAAATTTGCTGAGCACAATCAAGCATTTTTATAAAGGAGAACATCCTGTAGTGAAAAAAAAAATATTTTAAATTAAAAACTAAAGCTATCCTAAAATTAAACTAATTGTAGAGAGAGCGAATCTCTGCGATGGAAGACTGCATCGATTTGCCTCTGAAGTTGGAGATGATTTTGTTGGCCATCTCTTCGATAGATTCAATGCCTGCAATCCGATGAAGATCTTCGGTGCTGTGCCAAGGTGGAAGCCGCAAAATCATTTTCAGAACCTTGTTCTGAATCCTCTGGATGGCTTTCTTCCTCGTCGCGCAGCAGCTAGACCAAATCGGAACTGCATACATTATCGCTGGTCGGAAGACTTGCTTGTAAATAAGCATCTTATTCTTCAGGCAAAGTCGGGATTTCCTGTTCATGAGAGCATAAAGAGATTTAGTGTATTTATTACATTTAGATTGAATATCTTCAATGTGATTCTTAAAAGAAAGATTCCGATCAAGTGTGAGTCCCAAGTACTTCACGTGATCAGACCATTCTAAAGAAACCCCATTAAAAGTTATGGAATGATTTTCATTAGGTTTTAAAAAATTTGCTCTTGGCTTATGGGGAAATAAAATAAGTTGAGTTTTGGAAGCGTTAGGAGAAATTTTCCACATTTTCAAGTAATTCAAAAAGGAATTTAAATTTTGTTGCAATCTACTGCGTACCACCCGTAAATTTCGACCTTTGGCTGAAAGCAAAGTATCGTCAGCAAATAATCTTCTACCTTTTCCTTCTGGGACATCAGGAAGATCAGAAGTAAAAATATTGTATAAAATAGGCCCAAGTATACTAACCTGAGGGACACCAGCTCTAATGGGTATCCTTTCAGAGCATGTATTTTGATAGCTTACTTGCAAAGTTCGGCTAGTCAAATAATTTTGAATAATTTTGGTGAGATATACAGGAAAATCAAATCGAGCTAATTGAGCTACTAAACCTTTGTGCCAAACACTGTCAAAAGCTTTTTCAATATCAAGAAGAGCAACACCAGTTGAATAACCCTCAGATTTGCTAGCGTTAATCATATTAGTTACACTCAAAAGTTGATGTGTAGTAGAATGTCCATGACGAAAACCAAATTGTTCACCAGGGAAAATAGAATTCTGATTAATGTGAATCATCATTCTATTCAAAATAACTCTCTCAAATAGTTTACTTAAAGAAGGAAGCAAACTAATTGATCGATAACTTGAAGGCTCTGAAGCACTTTTTCCAGGTTTCAAAATTGGAGTTACTTTGGCATTTTTCCATTTATTGGGAAAATAAGCCAAGTGAAAACATCTATTGAAGATTTTAACTAAAAAAATTAAAGTGCTTTCAGGCAACTTTTCAATAAGAATATAGAAAATCCCATCTTCCCCCGGGGCTTTCATATTTTTAAATTTTTTGAAAATCAATTTAAGTTCATCAATATTTGTCTCACAAGAACTCTCAAACACAATTTGCTTAGAAAGAATATCATCAAATTTGAGCATCAATTGGACTTACAACGTTTAAATTAAAATCATGAGCAGACTCAAATTGTTGGGCCAATTTTTGAGCTTTTTCTGAATTAGTTAAAAGAAGTTTATCCCAATCTTTCAAAGTAGGAATTGGCTTCTGGGGCTTTTTTAGAATTTTAGTTAATTTCCAAAATGGCTTTGAGTAGGGTTTTATGTCCTCTACTGCTTTAGCAAAATTTTCATTACGAATGAAATTTAAACGACGTTTGATCTCTTTTTGAAGCTCGCAATAAATAAATCCCTAGTTCGTTGAAATTGGCGTCGACGAATGTTTTTCAGTCGTATCAAAAACTGAAGATCATCATCAATTAAAGGTTGATTAAATTTATGTTTAACTTTAGGTATTGAAGCGGCTCTAGCATTGACTATTGAAGTTGTCAAATTTTCTACAGCCAAATCAATATCTTCTATTGAATTCAATGGAACGTTTACATCTAAATTACGTTCAATAAAATTCATATATCGCTCCCAGTTAGCCTTTTGAAAATTAAAAGTTGATTTTAAAGGGTTTTCAATGGGACTTTGGGATAAAGAAAATGTTACTGGAAGGTGGTCTGAATCGAGGTCCGCATGAGTAACTAATTGACTACAATGCTCGCCTAAATCCGTTAGAACCAAATCAATTGTGGAGGGATTTCTAATTAAAGAAAAACAAGTATGCCCATTAGGATATTCAACAGTATAATAACCTGCAGAGCAGTCATTAAACAAAATATTCCCATTTGAATTTGATGAAATATTATTCTAAGATCGGTGTTTTGCATTAAAGTCACCAATAATAAAAAATTTAGATTTATTTCTGGTGAGTTTTTGTAAATCTCCCTTCAAAAAATTTTTCTGTTCACCGCTACATTGAAAAGGCAAATATGCGGCAACAATTATAATTTTCCCCATAGAAGTTTCTAATTCAATTCCAATTGTTTCTAAGACTTTTGTATTGAAAGAAGAAAGAAGTCTAAATTTGAGACGACTATATATGACAATAGCTACACCCCCACCTTGTCGATCAAGTCGATCATTTCGCAAAATTTTAAAGAAAGCATTGCTTTTCAAGTTATTTTCCGGCTTTAAAAAAGTTTCAGTGATGGCAGCAATATGTATGTTTTGAGTTTTCAAAAATAAAAAGAATTCATCTTGGTTAGCCAGCAAAGATCTAGCATTCCAATTCATAATATTTAAACATCTATTTGGATCCATGAGGGAATCGTAAAGTCATAATAATTTTGTTAGCATAATTAAAAGAAGTTTGGAAAGCTTCAAACATTGAATTTGCTTTCAACATAAGTTGCATCATTTCCATTAAATTTTGATGCAAAAATTTTAATTTTTCCTCAGTAATCTCACCCAAATCAACAAAATTGTTAGAATCAGAAGAGGAAGGAGAAGAAAAAGTATTTGAATTTCGGGGATTTTCCCAAGCCTTCGCATGAACGTTGAGACTTGGTTTTTTCCCATTTTTATTAGTTAAACCTGAAGAGGGCAACCCATTTTCAACCACCTCTGAGAACGATAAACAACGAGTCTGTGGCGCAGAATCAGCCCAGGTAACATTAAAATCACTTCGGGTATTACCCAGCCGTGATTCCAATGTAGGCCGAGGCTGACTGCGAACAGGCAGGTTGTTTGCCGGTCTGACGTGTGTAGACGAAAAAGAGGAAGGAGGAGAAGAAACTTTTCTGGAAACTTTGGGATTTTTCCTAGAAGCAACAATTTTTGCCCTAACGGGACAATCTAGAGAATTCGAGGAATGATTACCTGCGCAATTCGCACACTTAAAAAATTCTGTTTTTGGCTTATCACCACCAAAAAGGCATTTAGATTTTTCATGATCGAATGAGCCGCAAAACATGCATCTGGCATTCATTCTACAATTTTTAGTGCCATGACAAAAAGCTTGACAACGACGACATTGCGTAATATTTTGTAAAAAATTGGTATGGGATTTACGAAAAGGTTCAAATTTTACTCGACAATGAAACATAAGACGAGCCTTTTCCAAAATTTTCAAATTATTAACCTGATCCTTTTTAAAATGGATCAAATAAAGTTCAGGAGCAAAACCAACACTACTGGTATTATTCGTGTTGGTTCTTTTCCTCATTTGAATTACTTGAATTGGAGAAAAACCTAACAAAGAATTTAATTCATTTGTGATCTCATCCGGTGTCTGATCGCCGGTGAGACCACGAAGTACAACTTTAAAAGGACGATCACCTCTAGTGTCGTACGTAAAAAATTGGTGTTTTTTATTATTCAAATAATTTAAAATTTTTTGAAAATCATTAAAAGATTCCGCCAATATACGAGCAGTTCCCCTTCGACCGATCTGAAAAGAAATCTTCACATCCTTGACGGAAGTGACGGTTTCTTTTCGAAAGGCATTGAAGTCAGGAATCGTGACCGTTATTGGTGAATCTTTTCGTTTTTAAGAGTATAAGAAGAAGAAGAAGGTTTCTTAGTACTCTTATCAGAATTAAATATGAATATTTCCTCATCACCGATGTTATGAAGGACATCGAATGAATTGGAAATTTGAACTTATTTGGCAGATGGCCCTGGATTAGGTTCAGCAATCCGTTTTCTTCCGACCCTTGAGCTTCCCCATGCTGGAAAGAAAAGAGAAAATATGAATAAAAGAAAATGAAAATAATTTTAGCACTGAAAAGTGCTGATTGAAATACAGGTAAGGAAAAAATAAATAATGTAAAATGTTCCTGCAGGTACACAGCAACGATACGATGCTCCGGCGTACGTGTTGACGGCTCAACGGTACAGATGGAAGTGACCAGATTTGGCCTCATGCCACTAATCCGGAGAAGTACTGGGGCGAGATTATGAAGCAGCACCTTCTTAAACGACCTAAGGTAGTGAAGACAGTCGAGGAACTGAAGAAAAAATGGGTTTACATGCAAAAAACCGTTGATTCACAGGTTGTGCAGAACCTTATGGCCTGGGTTAAGGCCAAGGTTTGGGCATTTACGTATAAACTATAAATAAAATACGAGTAAAATAGTAGAATGAAGTTTAATAGTAATTTTTAATTCCTGGAAATCTGATGGTAATCGGATGAAAACTCGAATTTTGCGAATCAATTTTGCGTGTGGCAATTTCATCGTGGGCACCCTTTATGTTGATGGCCAAAACCTGTTCTAGAAAACATG
The DNA here is from genome assembly GCF_029784155.1 of Uranotaenia lowii. Taxonomy (NCBI): domain Eukaryota; kingdom Metazoa; phylum Arthropoda; class Insecta; order Diptera; family Culicidae; genus Uranotaenia; species Uranotaenia lowii. Next base: position 271,904,597 of record NC_073693.1, on the reverse strand, counting down.
AGGGTTTGGATGCCCTGAATCTACAATAACAAATTGAAAGAAGTACGTGATGCAAAACCTTATCGTGCTTTTGACTTTAATGTAAACAAGGTTAATGGAGGCATTTTGTTTTGTCTGCGGCACCAAATTTTATTAATTTAGAATTAAGTTATGTCCTTCGCATGACTGGTTCATTGAAGCATAATTTCGAGATTCGCTCTATTCAAAAAAGCTATTTTTTAATACTTTCTCCCACAACTTACCCAAAACGGTGATGGAACTGGAGACGAGCATCGCCAGCAGCCACACCAGGGCGATTTTGATCCCCGTCAGTCGTTTGGTCGAGTGATGCCGGCTCCCCAGTGGATTTCGAATTCCCAGATAGCGACTTAGGCTGATGAAACACATGTGCAGAATGCTAGCCGAACACGCCAACACATCACACGTCACGTAAATGTTGCACCAGGTGAACCCGAAAGGCCAATATCCTGGAAAAGATGAGAAGAAGATGGAATGTTGTATAAATATTACCGAAAGCATGAAGTTTTTTGAAAATATTCTCAAACGAGAGAAATTTAATTGATATTTTGAATCACAGGTATTCTTTTTCTTCCATTAATTTCCGGAAAATGAGAATGTTTACCCAACCGGTGATTTACCTTTACGATGATGATAATACGGGTGAGTATTTTTTACACACAAAATAATTTAAAACGCCGCCGTTTACATAACGGCTAAGTACTTTTTCACAAGCTTTTGAATACACAAACGAACACACAAATGTATTATCGCTTTCACCGAAACGAATAAAGGATTTTACACGCATGGTTGCCTGATTCCGATTGTGTGGTCTCGGGAGTGCTCCGAAGGCACTTTTGGCTTCCACTCTCTGTCCGGCAAGCCTCTTTTGTGGGTGGCTTTATTTGTGTTTTCTTTCCCCGTCCTCCCCGCGTCCTCGCTCCCAAGTGTTGTTTGCTACAATGAAACGCGGTGATGGAAATCACTGAGAAGAATCCTCAGAAGAATGGCACTTGTTTGGGCTGGGCTTTCCTATAGACACTATAATTTCATATAGTCTGGCAAAGAGAATGACGGGAGCCAATCGAACTGTCATTCGCGCGGAGCCAATCGAGCATTCTATGATAATGTTCAAGCTCTTCATAACTCTTTCCAGTTGCAAAATATAAAATAGTTTTTTAGATTCGTAAATTAAATGCTTTTCTTGTTAATTGACCTCGAAATCGTTTTTGAAAAACATGTTATAATCTATAGGTGAATACATAGTGAAAATTATACGAAATACCTTTAGTTATTGTTACTAAATAGCCAAAAAAGCTTTGTGAATCACAATACTTCCACCATGATTTTGCAATATTTAGAAAGTTTGCTCGATTGGCTCCCGCGAATGACAGTTCAATTGGCTCCCGTCATTCTCTTTTCCAGACTATATGAAATTATAGTGTCTATAGGCTTTCCTGTAACTGTGAAGTCCCTGCTGCCTGACGAACAAAGCTTTACCTTAGAAATAACAATAAAATCACGCTGAATTGCTTTCCCAGTGGGCGGAGAAATTTGAAACGATTTCAAGTTTTCAATTAACAACGCAAAATTAAACTTTCCGAGACATGTCACTTGCTTCAAATACTGAAAGAATTGCAGCTGTTTGAAGGAAGGACAAAACTCGCTACTGGTATATCTCTGATAACTGAGACAATTCGCAAAATTTAGACAGTTCAAAATCATTTAAGAAAACTATTGACGGACTTCATGCCGAATCGACACGAAGTTGGCTTGAACCTCTCAGAAGTCAAAGAAACTTTGTGGACATAAAGATCATTCCTAGTAAAGCAACTTGGAATACTTTGTTTTCCCAAAAAAGATCTTGACTAACATTTAAAAAGGGCTAAACTTTTCAAGCAAATTTTTTATAAAAATTTTTAGCGCGAAAATGGCAATTCTTAAACACATGTGGTTTTTGAGAGAGTTTTTTAAAAATGATAAAATTTCTAAAAAGGAATATTGATTTTTCGAGGAAATCCTACTCTGAGAAAAATATTTTTCCAGAACTATAATATCTGAGTTTTAGTTTTAAAAATGCATTTTTCTAAGTGTAGTATTTCAAATGATTTTTTTCAATATTTTTTTTTCTAAAAATTCAATTATTTTTCTAAAATTCTTCCGTAGACCACAGTTGAAATGTAATTTTAGAGAAAATATTTTCATAAAAAATTGGTCTGAAATGTTTTGCCCTTTTCAAATGTGAGTCTATTTCTTTTTTTCGGGAAAACTAAGTATGCCAAACGCCTCAACTACGTGAAGATTATACACACAAAGTTTCATTCAATTTTGAGAGGTTCATGTCAGGTACTGTGTCGATTCTGCGCGAATTCCGTCTATTGAGATAGAGTAAAGCCCGCGGGAGTATTTTTTTTTATTTCTTTTTACATTTGGAATAAAGCAGGAACTAATATAAAATTCTTCTTGTGTCACTTCCTCCTTTCGTGGAAAAATATTGAAAAATGAGCCGGTGACGAAGCACTTTCGAGGATGCCTTTTAGAAAACAGGATTTGCTGTGGACACTGTATCTCAGCACAGAATCATCTGAAGTCAAAAAATCAGAGCAAAATATTTTCAATTAATGTTTTTCTGGACCCCAACGATTTTATTTAACTTAAAAAATTTTTTTTTTGAATTTTCGTGGCTTTCACTTCAAAAACTACGATTTTTTACGAAAAAATCCGCCATTTTTTATCTGTAAAATCTCCCCAAAGTAAAAAAAAAAAGAAAATCGTTTCGAGAAAAACGCGTTTGAAGTTTCTGCTCTCTCTCTCTCTCTCTTGCAGTATTAGATAAGAGGAGATAAAGGCCTATAATTTCTACAGTTTTGCTTCGATTGACTTGAAAATTTGACACAACATTCTTGAAATGTTTTACAACAAGAAAATAAAAAAATGATAAAAAATCGACTTTTTGAAAGTGTTAGACCCTACTCCCCCCTTAAGGTCTTTTTTGACCAATTGGGAACAATTTTGGGACCATTTTGATACAATTTAGACTAGGTGAGGCAAATAAAACTACGTTGTAGCATTTCTGCAGCATTTAGTTTTACTTTTCGACAAAGATCAGGAGTTTTTGAAAAGAGTTGTAATCGTGTAAAATAAAAAATCATGCGGAACCAAATGAAACCGACCAAAAATCCGGGTAATATTCGGGACAGTTTTGTCAAAACTCAGGAATTACTTAACAAAAATCAAGAATAAAATTGAAAGAAATGTTTTTTCCATCAAAACTTTTAGGCTCCTATAAAACCTTTCATGATTATTTTTTAAAACTTGTTCAAAGAAATTCGTATTGAACGCATAAATAAAAATGTATAACCTGGTGAAATAAGGTGAATGAATCCGGGCAAAACACGGGCTCTTCTATGAGATCTGGTTATCCGGGCTGGGCCGGATCTGGTTAACCGAGCTTTTCTCAAATTTTGAATTGGTTTTTTCCAGGAAATCCTGAATAAAATGGGGCAATCGGGCAAGCTTATGTTAAGACAATTTTAAAGCTATTTAAGGACAATGTGGAATAATTTAAAGAAAAATTTCAACAGTTTTTCAACAATTTTATGAAAGTTAAAAAATTTTTTCAAACAATTTAAAAGGTTGAGCAAACAATTTCAAAAACTTATGGACAATTTTGAGACTTGAAATTATACTAACGTTTTTGACATGAGTTGATTTTGCTCCATATTCCAAATACTGCTTTACCTTTGATATCCCAGACAAAACAAAAAACAAAATATGGTTTGATTTTTGGGGTTTTTTGTCCTTAGAACGATTCTTTTGTATGTTTTAAGGCATTGAAAAAAAAATTGATTGGCATCACTGCTCGAGAAGTATTGCATAAAAAGTTTGTTATGCACCCAGCAGTGATGTCAACTGAATTTATTGTTTTTCAATGCCGGAAGACATGCCCCATTAGACTGAGTCAATTTGGGGTCATTTTTTAATTTCTCAAACCCTGGGGTCTAAAAAGCTTACTCATCCATGTTTTTTGGGGAAATTTTTAAGTAACGTTTACATGAAGAAAAATTGAACTTTTAGATTTGTAGGGGAAAATTGAATATTTAGTACTGAAAAATCATCATCATTTATTTATCTTCTGTGCAACCGAGCCTTTTAAAGATTTTGGTGCTGATTTATAAATTATCTAAAGGAAATTTTCCGCTGAACAATTTTGTCGAAGGTATCTTATCGTATCTTATTAGACAAAGAAAGTTATTAGCTGTTAAACAGGTTAAACAGTTATGTCTTTTCGCATTAATGAACAATAAATTCAATTGACACGACTACTGGGTGCCTAGCGAGGTATTGCATGACTACTTTTCAAATTTACTCAAGTACACGGTACTTAAAAATTTTTTCAAAAAATCATGGATGAGTTTTTAACCGAAACGAAGCTGTATAGACCACTTGGGTTTGGAAAATTAAAAAATGATCCCAAATCGACTCAGTCTAATGTCCCATTCAACACCTAATTGTCTAATTTTTGTCTAAAAAGATACGAAGTTAAAATTTTTTAAAAAGATGTACAGCGGAAATTTTCCTTGAGAAAATTCAGTAAAAAAAAAATCCCAAACAAACCTAAAATCTTTAATTTGATCATGTAAACGTTACTTAAAAATTCTGCAAATAATCATGGATCAATTTGGAACCAAAATGGAGCTTTTAAAGGTTTGAGAAATTTAAAAATGACCCCATATCGACTCAATCTTCTAAGACAGTTTCAAGAAATCAGAGGTCGGCATTAAAACGCTATTCGCTTGTTAGTCCGCTACATTTTTGTTTATATATTTATTTTTTAACATTATTTTTGGAGAACTTACGGCTAAAAAAACTACACCAATTAATATAAAATAACATTTATTAGCGTTCCTGCTTGAATATTTGCACTTAGTGGAGTTTATTTACCCGTTAATTCAACAGAAATCCCGTTAGAAGATAAATTTGTCTTCAAAAAAGTAGCGGACTAATTAGCGATTAGCGATTTAACGCCAGACACTTCAAAAAAACATGTATCAGCATTCTTCCTTGACTGATTACTTGTGGTGGAGTTTGTCTATCTGCTAGTACAAAAGTATGGTGGAAAAATAAATGAAAACGATAATTATCTAACAATAACGGAGCAGACAAATTAGCGATTAGCGCTTTCATGCCGAACACTGCAAGAAATTAAAAACAATATAGGAAAAATTTTGCAGTCATCTTAAAAGAGCTTGAATAAATGAGGATTATTGTTGGATGACTTTGTAATAATTTTTAGAAAAAAAAACATTACAATTGTGAAAAAATCGGGATCAAACACAAATTTTGGATGAATTAGGATAACTAAAGGACAATTTTGAAAGTAAAAAAATCATAATAGCTTTGGTACCCTTTTGAGTTAAACTTTGGACAATATTTCATTTGTTTGTTAACATTTTGAAGATCATTTTCAATATATTGATCACAACACGCTGAACTTGAACATTTATTTGCTACAATTTTACATGACTACATCTATTTATTCGAATGGCGATTATACTAATAACTAAAGAACTGGATACAATGCCAAAGTGGTTTTGTTTGAATTTGATGCATTTAAGTTTCTATCTTATAAGACAGGTGCAGCGATCAGCTGCTAATTATAGATGTTGTCAGCTTCCCAGCTGAATCTCCCTAAATTGTCCGTTTTCCTCACATAATGACTCAGTGTTGTAAGTAGGGTCTTCGACAAGCTCTCTAGTAACCCAACATCCTCGCCCACCGTGAAACCGCTTGCGTTTCTAGATATAAAATATCAATCTCACCAACACAAACGGGTGGTCTGATCTGTCTGGTTTTCGTAGGAACGTGGGTCATCTTCTTATGGCTGAAACGCTTCTGATAGTATGCAGAGATTTTTTAATTGGGCGTAAAGTAAGTAACGGTCTTCAGATTAACTACTTTCACAACACCTTCTGATCCTGGATGCAGCTTCTCAACTCGTCCCATCTTCCTGCGGCAGGGTTAGATTATCGTCCTTGATGATGATTGGGTTTCCCAACAGATACTCAACACTCCATCTATTTCAGAAATGCTGAATTTTCTTCTGTAGAACTTGGCTCTGATTTAGTCGATTCATCGGTATCTCACTGTAGTCTCTTTCTGGTAGTTGCTGAAACGCCTTACCAATTAAGAAATGCCCGGGTGTCAATGGTTGAAGATTATTTTGGTCATCGCTTAACGCAGTGATTGGTCTCGAGTTTAAACAATACTCTACTTGAACAAGAATCGTTGTCATATCTTCAAAGGGAACAGCGTTTTCTCCAAGAACTTTGAGAAGATGCTTCTTGGCCGATCGAACTGCGGCTTTCCAAAGGCCTCCGAAGGGAGGGGTTGCTGGAGGGATGAAATGCCATTGGATATGTTTGGTTTCACTCTTCTTGGAACCTTCTCCTGATGTTGACGGTTACACAAAAGATTTAGCAATTCTCGATGAAAGTTGCGAGCTACAACGAAATTGGTGCCGTCATCGGCGCAATGCTTGTAAGAAACGATCCGTTGAAAGGTCTTTTTTTTTATTAGTTGTTAACCCAGGTGGTAAATCCAATTTACGGATTGCATTCCAAGGCACGGCGAGCCACCGCGTCCCCCCAGTTTGCTACTCTGGGTCCGACTCATGATACAATCACTAAGGAACACTGTACCCCCTACGCCATAAAGTCCACCTGGGGCCACTGACCTTTGTTCCCACCTCGAACTGTTTGACACACTTTGCTTCAATATTGGGAGGTCAATTCGCGCTAGTGCGCTCCAAGGCAATACTCATTTCCGAATCCTCTATCAGCAATACCTCATTCTAACACAACTCGATGCGCAACCCCTCCTCTGATAAGTTAGAACCCGATATCTCATCGTGTGAATGAGGTCCCCACGCAGCGCAACTACTAACTTTGTAAATCCAGTCCAAAGTCCGGAAACACAAAGCGAGTTGTCGACGACACTTTCTCTGTTCAAACACGCGGGTAGGGGGGGTAAGCTCCCTAAGCCACGTGTAGGACTAAGACTCCTCCGAACTCACAAATAGTGTTGACTTAAGTCACCACTCAGCGCAACTATTCAATCTTCAAGTCGGGCGCTTGACCACCCGAAGCGCAGATCGAGCTATAGACCGCCCTCATCAGGTCACACTCGCGGTTCAGGTGCAACAATTCCCGAAACGCGTGTCGAACCCTGACACCTCCGGCAAAATGTGCCTCTCGGACACTGACGTGTAAACACGTCCCTAAGTTATCGGCCCACCATTGGCCACCACTTTGCGCATCTACTCATTTTGCGAGTCGGGTCTATACCCACCGAAGCGCAAAACAAGTTGGCGATCGCTCTCCTTCCGGTCACGTCAGCATATCAGGGCCATGACCCCCCGAAAGCGTGTTGGACCATCACGCACATACCCAAGTACTGGTACCTAAGTACCCGGGTGCACCACTTCTTTCGCGCGGGTTTGGCAGACCCGTCGACAGCCTCTAGTGGGTTTGGTGTAGTTCTCTTGGCCGTACATCTGCAATACGCCGGACTTGCAGACACGTTTCCACTCTGCACCAATGGGAGGTGGAACTACGTCGTTGAAAGGTCTGAGACTAGCTCGAGGTGTACCGCCTTTGTGCAAAGACAGATGAAAACTGCTAAAAATGCCTTGATTGCTGGTCGTCTTGGTGCTAAGCAAAGGTATACTGGTCCAAAGAAGTCTACGCCGGTCTTGGAAAACGGTCTGGATCTTGTTGCACGTGCTAAAGATAGTTTACCCATAAACTGCTGAATGGGACTTGGCTTGGAGCGGAAACACTGCTTACAGTTGTATACAATCTGTCGGGGGACATTCCTACTTCCAAGTGGCCAATACTTGAAATGAACGTAACTAAGCAACAACTGGGTATCAGCGTGCATTAACTTCTGATGATAGTGTTCGTACAACATAACTGAAAAAGGGTGTTTCGCTAGTAAAACTATAGGGTCTTTGGTATCTTCTGACGCTTTCGATTTTCCTAATCAACGGCCAACTCGTATTAAGTTTTCCGAAGAAATTCGAGGAACAAACCATCTTAGGGGTGAACTTCGATGAACTTCCTTCCCTTCGGCTAAGCACTTCCATTCTTCGGATTACGCCGTATTCGGCATCTCTAAGCTCCATCACAGTTAGAAAACTATTGGGATTTGATTCATTTTTTCTCAAAATTTGCGTCAGTCGCATCCAGCATGCGGTGTTGCGTATAAGCTTGTTGAACGACGAGAATTTGCTAACGTATTCCATTCCGAAATCGGTCTGACTTGTTGTAAGGTTCGCTGCAATATGCCGAACTTCTGCATCTGCGCTCTCAGTGCAAAAGCTGGTGGGTTGTTCCGGATAATTATTCTGCGGTAGCTATTCGGGACCATTCCACCAAAGGTTGTTCTCCTGGATCTGATCGGGATGTAAGCCACGGGAAATTAGATTTGTTGGATTTTGTACCTCTGGAACATGTTTCCAAACACAGTTCTCCGTCGCTGATTGGATTTTCGCTACACGGTTTACAACGAACATAATTAAACCAACGTTCGTTTGAATCGTCTTCAACCACTGCAGCACGCATGTTGAATCCATCCAGAAAAACATATCCATTTCGACCTTCTACGCCCCCCTTACCTTTCCGGATAATTCAGCTGATAAAAGTGCTCCGCACAGCTCCAGCCTGGGTATCGACTAGCATTTCAGAGGGGCGACCTTCGATTTCGACACTCGCACGCACGACGAGTAGATGCACGAAAGTCTTTCCTTGTGGATCGATGCTTTGATGTATGCGCAGGCACCATACGCCTTCTCCGATGCGTCCGAGAATAAATGCAGCTCCATCTTAAAGGATAAGGAATTATTGCACAACGCTGTTTCTTCAACTCGTTCATCAAGTGGAGCTGCCGATGGAAATCACGCCAGTCTCGTTCAATTTCAGGTGGAATAGGATGGTCCCAGTCAAGCCTTTCTTCTTTCTCCTTTCTCGTTCAATGTCCACAGCCTCTGCATGAAAATTTTGGCAGTTGTGGTGACAGCTCCTACCGTACCAAACGGGTCGAATAACAATGCAATTACCGACAGAATTTTCCGTTTCGTTAGCCTTACGTTTTCCGGGGTTTCCAATATGGTGAAGTTGAATCGCAAAATGTCAGTTCGGTGTTGCCACACAAGTCCTAGGGTTTTTACTGCCAGGTAAGAATCCAATTGTATTGCTGTCGTGTGCGGTAATGCAAGGGCTTCCTCGTCTACTGATCGCAAGGCTGTTTTCGAATTGGATGCGAACTTTCTCAATCGAAATCCACCGCTTTTCGTTAGCCCTATGAGTTGTTCGCAAAGTGTCGAAGGTGCGTTATTCCGGTTAAAACGTTATCCATGTAGACGTCTTCCATGATTGCCTTGGATCCCATTGGATATGATTCCTGCTCATCGGTGGCCAACCGCTTCAGTGTTTTGGTTGCGAGAAATGGTGCCGGTTTGGTGTAACGGTGGTGAGCTCATACTTTTCTACTTCCTCCACAGAATTCTTTGTAGCGGTAAATCGGCAACGCTCCTCTGAGCTCACATACGTCCTACGCATGTGCCTTAGGTCCACGTACTCCTCCATAAATTGGTTGTATTGGTTTCGAAACTCGGGATCTCTGGCCAATCGACGTTCAGAGTCATGCAGTCGCTAAAGTGCTATGCCTCGCGACTCGCCCAGCGTCGAAAATACCTGGTCGTTCTTCGGTAAACCCACAGCATAGCTGGATTGTGCGAACAAACTGTGCCTCGCAGCGTTGTTCTTCCGGGGAAAATGTGTTCCAGTGGATGGGCCTCAGGTTGAGTCTCGAAGAGTCGAGACGGAGAAATAGAGGGATGTGTGGATATCTCCAGACCCGAGGAGAGGCGAGTTGTTCTCGTCTCGAATTGTGACAAGAGGCCATATGTGGGACTCGAGTCACGAGAGGCGGTGAACGGACTGCCAACCCGTGAGTCGTGAACCGTGATAAAAAGTGGATGATGATTGGTGGTGTAGCACGTATAAAAACGAGTAATTGCCGTGGAGCGCATTGCGCGAGTATGGTCTCCCATGTAGGGTATATCCTTCGCCTCCGAATGCAATCCGTAAAAAAAAAACCTAGTGAGAAGGACATCGAGATGTACTGTTGAAGCCGTATTGCAAACGATGCGCTGAGTTGAACCCGGCTGTTCAACTGCTCCGGTGACTAACCAACCAAATACTGATTCTATCACCATGGACAATCTATTGCATAGCGGAATTTTGTAGTCGGTTTGGAAGAACGAAAAGAAATGCTGTATGCCGAGTATCATATCTACCGCCTTCGATTGTAAAAACCTGAATTTGCTAGTTCCACACCCTGTGAGAACTTCCATGATGATACTGTAACGCTGCTAGTAGGCAGATCTGCAGTAACCGTTGGTAGAATAAGAAACTCCATATTCCTCACAAAACTAGTTGTATGTGACTTGACAACTGCTGAAATCTGGTACTTCACAATTGTGTTTGCCTTGCTGATCCAAGGTACCGAGATATTAAAACACCTTAGGGAGATCTTCATCCGCTGATAGAGCCTCTCTGTCTTGAAGTTGCTTTCGGATCCAGAGTCTAGTAAAGCCCGACTATTAAGGGCCACCCTTAATAGGGCTTTTGCTACACAGACATACAAGAGGTCTGTTGGGCAAACATTAACTGTTTTTATATGTGGGAAAGAAAAAATTCAACTAAAATTTCTGATTTTCCTTTAATGTATGCGTCTTTTCTCTAATCAAGCATCTTCAGGTATACTTCGAATCATCTGCTTGAAACCGTAATTGATTATTTTGATATTTGATTGAATATCAGTGAGGAATCAAGCAGTTCGATAGTTAAAAAAACAACTTTCCTTGTAAAGCACTAGAAACGGTTCCCCCAGATTTTTTGTTGACAGATTCTGGTCTATTTCATCTAGTTTTGAACCTAAAGGTAGATCTAAGAGCTTTCATCGCGAAATTTAATTAGATGCTTGAGGAATATTTTTTGTGCTTTCGTTGAAAACGGTATTTCAATTAAGAATCTTCATTTTTCCAGCGTATCGCACTCTTATTCAGAAAAAACAACACACAATCGAGTACAATAATTCACTGTCTTCTTAAAAATGTGCAATTCACCAGAAATTATTCGTTAGTTTCCATAAATTCTTCCAAAAATAATTTTCTTTCGTAGATTTGTATTCATTTTACATGGAGCTGTCACTTTTGTTTGTCCAACGGCTTACTTATACTAATGCACTGTGCAAAAGCCCTATATGTCGGACATGTGTTGAGATAAAAATCTCAAATCAACTGTCATCGTCGTTGCTCTGCATAAGCAAACATTTCCATAGAAATTATAAAAATATTAACTCAACTCCAATTTTTTTAACCAATCAAAAGTACTGAAAAAAAAAATGTTTTTTAGCTAAATTTGCTTGACTAGAGTTTCTTAAAGTTATTTTCGTTGACAAAAAAGTAAAAGTAGAAAATAAATGTAATAACCAAATGATACATTATAAATGTAGAAAATCATCCATTTATTCTTTTCATTTTATATTATAGGTATAGAAAAGAAGTAATGGAGCAAAGAAAAAATGTGTCCTATGGAACTGCACTTTCCCCTTATAAATCTAATATTTAAATCTAAAATAAGTGTAACTACATCAAAATGTAATTTGTGCCAACGAACAAAGCATCAGGGTAAACTTGAATTTTCTGAGCTCCCACTTGTTGAAGCTCTCTTAATCCTAGTTATTGTCATTTAACAATGACATACGACCGGCCACTTACCAAAATTCTTCTTTCGGAAAGTTAATTTCGACTTTCAAAAGAGTGAATCCAAAGGATAATTGTAGAGCTTTCTATGTACTCGGTTCTAATCCTGGAGGTGGTGGTTTCGAAATTTCATTCACTAGCAAATGAGAATGTAGGAAAAAAAACACCACCAAACTCACTCGCTTTATCAGGTTAGTTTGTGCTTACAACATCCGGCTTCCGGCTCCGGAAAATGTGGGGAACTGCCGGTTTGTGTATATCGCACCGAAATTATGGCGCCGAATGTGCATGCGTTGTACCTCCTTTACTATTTTGTACCGGATTTGTCACCGGGCATATGGCGGGCGAATGCGGAAGATTTATGACCATAGTTGAACACACTTACACACACACACAGCTACTCACATTCAACGATTCCAGGGGCCGGAAGAATGTGTTCTGTGCAGTACACATAGAACGCTCGTTAAATCAAATACTGAGCACGACCGCACACGTGATCATTATTATTTATGGATTTGAATAATGCTTCAAAATGGATGCGGGAATGCGAGAAATTTCGAAGAATGAAACCATTTGACTGGTAACGGAAAAAGTAACAATGTAATGGATACCTACACACAATTGCTGATGTTTTGTGGCTTGACGAGTTGAAATGTAACAAATCATAAAGCGACTAAGATGATAACAGCACGGTTGACATGCAAAGTTCGAATCAGGCTGGCATTGGAATTAGGAAATTCATCAATTCTCCAAAAACGAAATTAAAACAGAATTTTCTTTCTTTTTATAACATAAAATTCAATTAAAATAATCAATATTGTGAAAATTGTCAAGAAACGAAAATCACATCACAGAAGTGCAAAAATTTGTGAATTTGAGGCGCTGATTCTAAATATACATATTTTAAATCCTATCAACCCTTTCTTTCGAAATAACCTAAAATTAAAAAAATTAAACTGTTTCAAAATTGTCAAAATTGTCAAAATTGTCAAATTTGACAAAATTGTCAAAATTGTCAAAATTGTCAAAATTGTCAAAATTGTCAAAATTGTCAAAATTGTCAAAATTGTTAAAATTGTCAAAATTATCAAAATTGTCAAAATTGTCAATGTTGACAAAATTTTCAAAATTGTCGAAATTGTGAAAATTGTCAAAATTGTCAAAATTGTCAAAATTGTTAAAATTGTCAAAATTGTCAAAATTGTCAAAATTGTCAAATTGTCAAAATTGTCAAAATTATCAAAACTGTCTAAATTGTCAACATTGTCAAAATTGTCAAAATTGTCAAAACTGTCAAAATTGTCAAAATTGTCAAAATTGTCAAAATTGTCAAAATTGTCAAAATTGTCAAAATTGTCAAAATTGTCAAAATTGTCAAAATTGTCAAAATTGTCAAAATTGTCAAAATTGTCAAAATTGTCAAAATTGTCAAAATTGTCAAAATTGTCAAAATTGTCAAAATTGTCAAAATTGTCAAAATTGTCAAAATTGTCAAAATTGTCAAAATTGTCAAAATTGTCAAAATTGTCAAAATTGTCAAAATTGTCAAAATTGTCAAAATTGTCAAAATTGTCAAAATTGTCAAAATTGTCAAAATTGTCAAAATTGTCAAAATTGTCAAAATTGTCAAAATTGTTAAAATTGTCAAAATTGTCAAAATTTTCAAAATTGTCAAAACTGTCAAAATTGTCAAAATTGTCAAAATTGTCAAAATTGTCAAAATTGTCAAAATTGTCAAAATTGTCAAAATTGTCAAAATTTTCAAAATTGTCAAAACTGTCAAAATTGTCAAAATTGTCAAAATTGTCAAAATTGTCAAAATTGTCAAAATTGTCAAAATTGTCAAAATTGTCAAAATTGTCAAAATTGTCAAAATTGTCAAAATTGTCGAAATTGTCAAAATTGTCAAAATTGTCAAAATTGTCAAAATTGTCAAAATTGTCAAAATTGTCAAAATTGTCAAAATTGTCAAAATTGTCAAAATTGTCAAAATTGTCAAAATTGTCAAAATTGTCAAAATTGTCAAAATTGTCAAAATTGTCAAAATTGTCAAAATTGTCAAAATTGTTGAAATTGTCAAAATTGTCAAAATTGTTGAAATTGTCAAAATTGTCAAAATTGTCAAAATTGTCAAAATTGTCAAAATTGTCAAAATTGTCAAAATTGTCAAAATTGTCAAAATTGTCAAAATTGTCAAAATTGTCAAAATTGTCAAAATTGTCAAAATTGTCAAAATTGTCAAAATTGTCAAAATTGTCAAAATTGTCAAAATTGTCAAAATTGTCAAAATTGTCAAAATTGTCAAAATTGTCAAAATTGTCAAAATTGTCAAAATTGTTGAAATTGTCAAAATTGTCAAAATTGTCAATGTTGACAAAATTTTCAAAATTGTCAATGTTGACAAAATTGTCAAAATTGTCAAAATTGTCAAAATTGTTAAAATTGTCAAAATTGTCGAAATTGTCAAAATTGTCAAAATTGTCAAAATTATCAAAACTGTCTAAATTGTCAAAATTGTCAAAATTGTCAAAATTGTCAAAATTGTCAAAATTGTCAAAATTGTCAAAATTGTCAAAATTGTCAAAATTGTCAAAATTGTCAAAATTGTCAAAATTGTCAAAATTGTCAAAATTGTCAAAATTGTCAAAATTGTCAAAATTGTCAAAATTGTCAAAATTGTCAAAATTGTCAAAATTGTCAAAATTGTCAAAATTGTCAAAATTGTCAAAATTGTCAAAATTGTCAAAATTGTCAAAATTGTCAAAATTGTCAAAATTGTCAAAATTGTCAAAATTGTCAAAATTGTCAAAATTGTCAAAATTGTCAAAATTGTCAAAATTGTCAAAATTGTCAAAATTGTCAAAATTGTCAAAATTGTCAAAATTGTCAAAATTGTCAAAATTGTCAAAATTGTCAAAATTGTCAAAATTGTCAAAATTGTCAAAATTGTCAAAATTGTCAAAATTGTCAAAATTGTCAAAATTGTCAAAATTGTCAAAATTGTCAAAATTGTCAAAATTATCAAAATTATCAAAATTGTCAAAATTTTCAAAATTTTCAAAATTTTCAAAATTTTCAAAATTGTCAAAATTGTCAAAATTGTCAAAATTGTCAAAATTGTCAAAATTGTCAAAATTGTCAAAATTGTCAAAATTGTCAAAATTGTCAAAATTGTCAAAATTGTCAAAATTGTCAAAATTGTCAAAGGTGTCAAAATTGTCATAATTGTCAAAATTGTCAAAATTGTCAAAATTGTCAAAATTGTCAAAATTGTCAAAATTGTCAAAATTGTCAAAATTGTCAAAATTGTCAAAATTGTCAAAATTGTCAAAATTGTCAAAATTGTCAAAATTGTCAAAATTGTCAAAATTGTCAAAATTGTCAAAATTGTCAAAATTGTCAAAATTGTCGAAATTGTCGAAATTGTCAAAATTGTCAAAATTGTCAAAATTGTCAAAATTGTCAAAATTGTCAAAATTGTCAAAATTGTCAAAATTGTCAAAATTGTCAAAATTGTCAAAATTGTCAAAATTGTCAAAATTGTCAAAATTGTCAAAATTGTCAAAGTTGTCAAAATTGTCAAAATTGTCAAAATTGTCAAAATTGTCAAAATTGTCAAAATTGTTGAAATTGTCAAAATTGTCAAAATTGTTGAAATTGTCAAAATTGTCAAAATTGTCAAAATTGTCAAAATTGTCAAAATTGTCAAAATTGTCAAAATTGTCAAAATTGTCAAAATTGTCAAAATTGTCAAAATTGTCAAAATTGTCAAAATTGTCAAAATTGTCAAAATTGTCAAAATTGTCAAAATTGTCAAAATTGTCAAAATTGTCAAAATTGTCAAAATTGTCAAAATTGTCAAAATTGTCAAAATTGTCAAAATTGTCAAAATTGTCAAAATTGTTGAAATTGTCAAAATTGTCAAAATTGTCAATGTTGACAAAATTTTCAAAATTGTCAATGTTGACAAAATTGTCAAAATTGTCAAAATTGTCAAAATTGTTAAAATTGTCAAAATTGTCGAAATTGTCAAAATTGTCAAAATTGTCAAAATTATCAAAACTGTCTAAATTGTCAAAATTGTCAAAATTGTCAAAATTGTCAAAATTGTCAAAATTGTCAAAATTGTCAAAATTGTCAAAATTGTCAAAATTGTCAAAATTGTCAAAATTGTCAAAATTGTCAAAATTGTCAAAATTGTCAAAATTGTCAAAATTGTCAAAATTGTCAAAATTGTCAAAATTGTCAAAATTGTCAAAATTGTCAAAATTGTCAAAATTGTCAAAATTGTCAAAATTGTCAAAATTGTCAAAATTGTCAAAATTGTCAAAATTGTCAAAATTGTCAAAATTGTCAAAATTGTCAAAATTGTCAAAATTGTCAAAATTGTCAAAATTGTCAAAATTGTCAAAATTGTCAAAATTGTCAAAATTGTCAAAATTGTCAAAATTGTCAAAATTGTCAAAATTGTCAAAATTGTCAAAATTGTCAAAATTGTCAAAATTGTCAAAATTGTCAAAATTGTCAAAATTGTCAAAATTGTCAAAATTGTCAAAATTGTCAAAATTGTCAAAATTGTCAAAATTGTCAAAATTGTCAAAATTGTCAAAATTGTCAAAATTATCAAAATTATCAAAATTGTCAAAATTTTCAAAATTTTCAAAATTTTCAAAATTGTCAAAATTGTCAAAATTGTCAAAATTGTCAAAATTGTCAAAATTGTCAAAATTGTCAAAATTGTCAAAATTGTCAAAATTGTCAAAATTGTCAAAATTGTCAAAATTGTCAAAATTGTCAAAGGTGTCAAAATTGTCATAATTGTCAAAATTGTCAAAATTGTCAAAATTGTCAAAATTGTCAAAATTGTCAAAATTGTCAAAATTGTCAAAATTGTCAAAATTGTCAAAATTGTCAAAATTGTCAAAATTGTCAAATTGTCAAAATTGTCAAAATTGTCAAAATTGTCAAAATTGTCAAAATTGTCAAAATTGTCAAAATTGTCAAAATTGTCGAAATTGTCGAAATTGTCAAAATTGTCAAAATTGTCAAAATTGTCAAAATTGTCAAAATTGTCAAAATTGTCAAAATTGTCAAAATTGTCAAAATTGTCAAAATTGTCAAAATTGTCAAAATTGTCAAAATTGTCAAAATTGTCAAAGTTGTCAAAATTGTCAAAATTGTCAAAATTGTCAAAATTGTCAAAATTGTCAAAATTGTCAAAATTGTCAAAATTGTCAAAATTGTCAAAATTGTCAAAATTGTCAAAATTGTCAAAATTGTCAAAATTGTCAAAATTGTCAAAATTGTCAAAATTGTCAAAATTGTCAAAATTGTCAAAATTGTCAAAATTGTCAAAATTGTCAAAATTGTCAAAATTGTCAAAATTGTCAAAATTGTCAAAATTGTCAAAATTGTCAAAATTGTCAAAATTGTCAAAATTGTCAAAATTGTCAAAATTGTCAAAATTGTCAAAATTGTCAAAATTGTCCAAATTGTCAAAATTGT
Source organism: Uranotaenia lowii (assembly GCF_029784155.1). NCBI lineage: Eukaryota > Metazoa > Arthropoda > Insecta > Diptera > Culicidae > Uranotaenia > Uranotaenia lowii. The sequence goes on along the minus strand of NC_073693.1, from coordinate 271,887,265 downwards.
TTACCTTAACAACATTGTCAAGAGTTGACTTAAAACTTAACAATTTTGTTAAAATTGGCCATACTGTATCACATTTCCAAAACTTCAAAAATTTGGAGAGATTGTCCCTTTTTCATAAGGGGACATCCATAAATTACGTAACGCTCCTAGGGGGGGGGAGGGAGTAAGCTCGAGCGTTACGAATTGTGACATAGGGGAGGGGGGAGGTATGCTCATCGTTACGTAACGATTTTTTCTTTAAAAATTGAAGTTAGTGTAATCGCAGCGATTTTGATGTCATGTTTTTTTTTGCAGAATGATAAACAAACCATAATCAACTTAAAATTTGTAGGCTTCAACATGATTGGAACTGGTTTGTAAGTTTTCCTCTTCTGAGATAGACTCCTTTAAATGTGTATTAAATATCCGTGAAATAACCGTTGAAAACCGAATATTAGGAACATTTACCCCCAAGAACTCTATTAACCGGAAATTTTACTATTTTTTCTCAATTGATTTAAAAAATGCAATTTTGATTATTCCGACGAAAATTACTAAATGGAGTATATTTTGCAGAACAAGTTATGCTGCAGTGAACAAGCACAGAGCAACTCGTGACAATCAAATTGTTTTATCAGATCAAAGAGGCATCATTAAGTAGGTACTAAGAAGCAATTTGGATAAATAACAATTCCGTTTTGAAGAACGTTAAAATTTTTTATTTCAAAATCTCTTTTTGATCTTCGAAAATCAGTATTCAAAAACATGAGAAGATAGGGGGGGGGGGGGGTTATTATCATCGTTACGTAATTTTCATAGGGGGGTACGTCGAATCGTTACGAATTGTGACATACGGGGGGGAGGGGGTCAAAAAAGTGCATATTCTGCGTTACGTAATTTATGGATGCCGCCTAATTGGGTCAATGATGATTGAGTGGTGATAATTTCCGAATAATTTATGCTAGCTCATGTCAAAAACAGTGCACAAAATTGTATTTTTGCATTTGTTTGCATTTTTTGTATTTACCTTCATCAAACAGGCTGTTTAACAACCGTCCATGTTTAAGGTTCCGAAAATTTTTTTTTGTGATTGTTGAGAAAAATTATATTCAAAAAATATTATCTTATATTCAAATGATTCAATTCTTCTTCATATTGAAATGAAATTTTGATGCTCACGCAAATGTTATCGTATTCGCATTTAGTATTCTGAATTAAATTCAAAAGTTCCAAAAGTTCTATTTAAGATTCTTATGACTCCAAAAAGGTGCCTCTTAACTCAACCTATTTGATTAATTTAAATTCTCTATCTTTTGAAGATTTCTCTCAATAACCGATTGGAATGGTTTGATTACCAAACGCAAATCAATTCCACATTTTCCCGTCAACGACGGAACGGAGTGAGTCTCACCAAAAAAAAAGTTTCCGTTTCAAATTTCCATAACGCCTCTTACCCTTGGCGAAGAGAGTATCATTCATCAAACAAAATTAACGCAAATTCATGAATGCCGACGACTGCTGGCTGTGGCGCTTTGAAGTGAAAATTATAATATTCAACGCTACGGTCTCAGTTTAGCGCTTTAACTCGGTTATAGGCCTCTATGCAAATATCGACCGTCCCGGATGAAAAGTGTGTATTTTATTGACAAATCATTATGGCTGGCATCCAGAGTCCGATTCGACAAAGAAAATTCTCGCTTTGTCGGATTTGCTGCAAAGTTGAAAGAAAAGTTTCATTTCCCCCAGGAAGCGTTTTCATCTGGAGAGGTTGGCCGAACGTGCCGCAATAAAACCATTCCGATAGAAGTTTGCTGACTTGGTTGTTTTTAATTGCTTGTGAAGAAAGATTTTCCCAATTTTGATTGTTGAGAAAACTTTGGAAGAAACTGTTTTATTTTTATATTTACCAGTTTAAAAAATCTATGCTAAGATTTGGAAAATTTGGTATGAAATCTGTTAAAGCTTGGAGAATTTAATTTCAATAAGAGTTAAGATTTCGTTCGTACATCAAGAATATCCCGAAATAAGACTACAAAAAAGTCAATTCAAACGTGTTGTTTTTTCAATACTAGCTGACTCGGTGTTTGAAATTTTCTCAAAAATATTTTTTTTTTGTTTTGTGGGCATTTTTTTTAATCAAACTACTACAAAATTCTATGACAACTGCTATACAATAAGAGCTGAAGGTGGAGTATCGAAGTGCAATACAAAGATGTCTTATACTTATGTTCTAAAAAAAACTTGATCTCTAATTTTTTTTTTCATAATCTGAACTTTTTAGAATTTTTTTTTATAAGCTTCATAAATTCTTTAATGATTTCATTGGTATGATTTCTCTAACCCTCTCCCCTTTCCAATTAGAGAAGGTCTCAAATTATTCGTACGCAAACATCCTATCTTAAGGTACGTTTTGCTTGATATGTTTTAAATTCATGCCAAAAAAAAAAACTGGTAAGGCGGCATCCATAAATTACGTAACGCAAAAAATGCACTTTTTTGACCCCCCCCCCCCCGTATGTCACAAATCGTAACGTTTCGACGAACCCCCCTCTGAAAATTACGTAACGCTGATAATTAACCCCCCCCCCCCCATATCTTCTAATGTTTTTAAATACTGATTTTCGATGGTAAAAAAAGATTTTAACATGCATTTTTTGACCGTCCTTCAAAACGGAATCGATATCTATTCAAATCGCTTCTTAGTACTCATTTATCATAACTCTCTAATAAAATAAATTAATTGCCTTATTACGATTTGATCTGTGCTTGTTAACTGATGATATACCTTGTTTACTTATTTTGTTCAAGGTGCATTATTTGTTATGCAAAATATACTCCATTTAGTAATATTCGTCGGAATAATCAAAATTGCATTCTTAAAATTGTGGTAGAGAACAGTGGGAGTTATCGGAAAATGGTAAATAAATGAAGTATGTTCGTTGAAGTTACTTTTATTTGATTGGCGAAATATTATTAATAGATTGGAAACAAAAGAAATAAAATAAATTAAAAAAAAAAGATATTTTACTGTGTATGTTTTTCGGGTGTCTTTTAACTGATTGTGAAGTGTAGAAAATAAGCGTGTAGGTTGAAAATGTCATTCTGTCAACGATATTCGCGAAGAACGGTCGGTTCCAGTTTTAGTCCTGTGGTGAGCGAAGTGAATATTTAAAAAAATATATTTCCGCGAGTTTGAGGGAGACGGACGGATGGAGTTACCACAATGGCGTCGTCGGTGGGACGGAATGCGTTCCCTACAGGAGTTTCCTGATATGCCATCCGTGTCTACTTTTCTTTTTACGGTTTCCAAATGGCATCCATCCATTTGGTAAGAGGGTTGATATGGGAGCGGCGAACGGACCACAAAAAAAAGGTAAGGTCGAAGATTTGATTAATAATACTAATGGCAGCAAAAAAAGAAAAATATGTCTCGTTTCCCTTCTTGCGGACTTGTTGGATTGATGTCGTGATTGACCGTGAAAGGTTTGGGTTCAGCTGTTGACCAATTGAGATTTTATGTGGATGTTCCTAGGAGGACACAGCAACTGTTTGGTTGATCTTGATATACAAAGAAATCATTGTAATGAGACGCATTTTTTTGTCTTCGTGGATTGGTTTTGGTTGAAGGACGGTATTAGGTACTGGTTACAACGGTTACAACGCGCCGTGTGGAAGGTATGGGTACTGCAAAATAAAACGTCACTAGAGTGCTCTGTACCCAAAAGTCTTGGCTGATAGATAGCAACTTAGGGAAACGACCACCGTTGGCAGGGCAGTGAGATCAGATTGATCTGTTTACTGGAAGATGACAATTCTTAATTTACAAAAAATAATAATAATCTCTTACATTTGTTGATGAACTTCCTCCTTTTTTTTAGGTAATACGTGGTATGAATAGAAAAAAAAGTAATGTTCTTCTGTGATAGTTGTGTGGAAGTGTAAACTGCAGCGCCACCATCAGTTGACATTTCTGAACCATAGCGATAAATATGAAATCTAGATGTCGTTATAATGTGTAAGTGCCAACGGCCTTCACTGTTATTGCACGTTGTGTCATGGCTACGAAACAGAAATCGATTATGCTATCTACAATTTTAACCGAATGTTTGACCATTGAGGACAAGAATGGTAAGTGAATCATACATGGAACGATTCAAGAAATAATCAACAAGAGAATCCATAACACACGTTTCATCATAACGTTCAGAAAAAAAATAAAACCTTTCACTTGAAAAAATTCATGAATTAAGGTTTTTTTCCCGTTTAGTTGGGATGAAAAAAAAATAGAATAAACACGCCTACTAGAGATACATAGTTTATTTTACTTTACAGTACTGCTTATCAATAACAAATTAAATAAAAAAAACTTGTATTCTTCTCGTTACTCTTGATTTCGCCTCAAAATTGACCATTGAAATAGTTTCGGAGCGTTTATCCAAACATATTTGTTTTAATATATTTGGTTTATCCTTATTATCCGGTTGTACACTCATGACATGAATATTAACCAAAGATCTTTCTTTTATTGTTTCTTTATTTTATTTTCCTCATTATTAAATTTTATTACAAAATATAACGGTTTTCAAAACATTTTTCGGAGGTAGATTCTTTGATAGTAATAATTATTAAGTAATACAAATTGGTTAGTACAACTAGCAAAACATATTTTAAAATTATATGTGCATCTATATAAATAAAAAAAAAACAATTTCTTTATGTTGTTTATTGTCCTCTATGGGCTCAGCCGCCTTGAGAGCTAGAGGTCTGAAATTTGGCATGGATGCTCATTGGGACCGGGAATGATGAAAAGTGTTTTCAGATTTTCGGATAACCCCTTTTGAAAGGGGTCGTCCATAGAAGACAAATATTGTTTTTGCGATATTGACTTTACTTTTCGTCGGATTGTGTTGAAAATTTACACATGAGTATTTTGAAAGAAGGGCAACCGATGTCAGGTGTCAAATGTTTTGCCGGGGGTCCACGAAAGAGGTCGTCCATATTAATTAATTTTTCCCTGTTTTCGAAATATTGACGTTATTATGTAAAGGATTGCTTTGAAAATTTGCTCACAGGAGTTTTCAGGGAAGGGTAATCGATTTCAGATATCAAAGATTGTATAAGAGGTCACCGGAAGGAGTTTGACTTTTTGGCAATAATTGCGTTGTTATGCAACGATCGAGTCGAAAATTATACACGGGGGTTTGTTTGGCATGTTCAATTGATCCCTAATTCCAAATTTAGTAGCAGACAAAAAAAAAATGATCGTCCAATATCTTTGCAATTAGAACTTAACAATGAATTTGGAAGTACATCTGGAAAATGCTTGGCAATTGACTTTCTTACAAACTGTTCAAGATATATTCCAAGTTGAAAGTTAAACGGAGTTCGTATTGGATCAGCTAGTATACATCAGCTACGGATACACCAGCTAGATTATTCAATTTCAGTCTGTCAACTCTGTCGTAAATATAAATTTTGAACTATATTAAAATGTTTTTCGGTCCATGGGAACTTCCAAAAAATCTAACTCTTCTGTTATTTAAGATATTCTTAGAACAACCTTTGATCAATCATTTATTATTTATCAGCTGCTAAACCTTCAACGAAATTTGAGCGAATTTATGCGCCTGAACCTGCTAGAATTTGACAGGACAAAACCGAAACCTGATAAAATAGTTGTGTACTGCAAAACGAGTGCTTTTCAGCATTAAGTAAAGTTTTATTGAAAATTGATGAAAGAAATTGACGTTTGAACGTTTTTTTTCTTTTTTTATTCAGTCTTCCTGCCTTAGACCCAAATGATTAATTGGAAAAGAAGACATGAATAAGCATGACCCAAACGACTATTTTCAAAAAAAAGAAGGCATGAAGGAGCATGACCCAATCGTCTGTCTTGAAAAAGAAGGCATGAATATGCATGATATTTTCATTGCACCCATTCAACGGAAATACATGTCCCTTTAGTAAAGAAAGACATAGAAAGGCATGACCCAACAATAACTTTTGTAATAGATGGCATGGAAAGGCATGACCCTATGAACAAATTTTGTAAAAAAATGTATGGTATGGAAAAACAGACCCTATCACAAAAAAGTGATTCATAATAGCAAGGGAATGGCATGGCCCTATAGTGCAATTAAATGAAAAAGACATTGAAAAGGCATGACCTTTGATTTTTGTAAAAGACGGCATGGAAAGGCATGACCCTGTAGTATTTTTTTTTGTAAAAGATGGCATGGAAAGGCATGACCCTGTAGTAATTTTTGTAAAAGACGGCATGGAAAGGCATGACCCTGTAATATTTTTTTTTGTAGAAAACGGAATGGAAAGCTATGACCCTATATAAAAAAGCATGAATACGCATGATCCTGTAGTATTTTTTTGTAAAAGATGGCATGGAAAGGCATGACCCTGTAGTAATTTTTGTAAAAGACAAAAGACGGCATGGAAAGGCATGACCCTGTAGTATTTTTTGTAAAAGATGGCATGGATAGGCATGACCCTGTAATATTTTTTTTGTAGAAGACGGAATGGAAAGGCATGGCCTCATAAAAAAAATTATGAATACGCATGACCCTGTAGTAATCTTCTGTAAAAGATGGCATGAACAGGCATGTCTCTGTAATATTTTTTATTGTAAAAGACGAAATGGAAAGGCATGACCCTATAAAAAAAGCATGAATACAAAAGACCCAAACGACAATCTTAAAAAAGGGTATAAAGAAGCATGACCCAAACGACGATCTTAAAAAAGGGTATAAAGAAGCATGACCAAAACGACTATTTTGAAAGTGAAGGCATGAATAAGTTTGAACAAATTCACATTTAGAAAAGAAGACATGAATAAGCACGGTTAACACGACCAAGCTTGAAAATTTTCATTCATTCATGTGGAAGACGGTCAGACTCGCTTATCTCTATTTTTATGTTTTATACAATTGTTAGTTAGCATTTTCAATAGTAGGTATAGCATTTGAAAATCAGCTAGACAAACAAAGCTGCAAAAAATAGCATTGTTGATCTTTCTCATGACCCATTTTAACTATCACGTCATGACCGATATATTGGAGATCTCAATGATCAATGACAGAATGAAAAAAATCATTCTTTACCGAAATAATCCTTCATAGCATGCTTACATTAAAAAAAAATCTTAAACTAACGACATGTGAGGAAAAGAATGGGTCACTAGAAGCAATTTTTGGCTCGTGACTATGACATTATCCCGTCCCTGAACACGACAGTTTAAAAAAAAAGTCAGGAAAAAGCACCATTTAGCCTATCTAAAAAGTCAAGTCAAGGTTCGAAAATCAAAAATAGAAAGTTAAGAGTGAAGGTTAAAAGTTGAGAGTCATGTGTTATATTCCACGATTTGAAAGAAAGAAGCTGAGGTTGGAAAGTCAAGAGTTGTAAGATTAAGAGTCAAACGTTAAGAATGAAGGTTCGAAAATCAAAAATAGAAAGTTAAGAGTGAAGGTTAAAAGTTGAGAGTCATGTGTTATAGTCCACGATTTGAAAGAAAGAAGCTGAGGTTGGAAAGTCAAGAGTTGTAAGATTAAGAGTCAAACGTTAAGAATGAAGGTTCGAAAATCAAAAAATAGAAAGTTAAGAGTGAAGGTTAAAAGTTGAGAGTCATGTGTTATAGGCCACGATTTGAAAGAAAGAAGCTGAGGTTGGAAAGTCAAGAGTCGTAAGATTAAGAGTCAAACGTTAAGAATGAAGGTTCGAAAATCAAAAAATAGAATGTTAAGAGTGAAGGTTAAAAGTTGAGAGTCATGTGTTATAGGCCACGATTTGAAAGAAAGAAGCTGAGGTTGGAAAGTCGAGAGTCGTAAGATTAAGAGTCAAGCGTCAAGAATGAATGTTAGAGGTTAAAGAATAGGAAGTTAAGCGTAAAGGTTAAAAGTTGAGAGTCATGTGTTATAGTCCACGATTTGAAAGAAAGAAGCTGAGGTTGGAAAGTCAAGAGTTGTAAGATTAAGAGTCAAACGTTAATAGTGAAGGTTCGAAAATCAAAAATAGAAAGTTAAGAGTGAAGGTTGAAAGTTGAGAGTCATGTGTTATAGGCCACGATTTGAAAGAAAGAAGCTGAGGTTGGAAAGTCAAGAGTTGTAAGATTAAGAGTCAAACGTTAATAGTGAAGGTTCGAAAATCAAAAATAGAAAGTTAAGAGTGAAGGTTAAAAGTTGAGAGTCATGTGTTATAGGCCACGATTTGAAAGAAAGAAGCTGAGGTTGGATAGTCAAGAGTCGTAAGATTAAGAGTCAAGCGTTGAGAATGAAGGTTCGAAATTCAAAAATTGAAAGTTAAGAGTGAAGGTTGAAAGTTGAGAGTCATGTGCTATAGGTCACGATTTGAAAGAAAGAAGCTGAGGTTGGATAGTCAAGAGTCGTAAGATTAAGAGTCAAGCGTTGAGAATGAAGGTTCGAAATTCAAAAATAGAAAGTTAAGAGTGAAGGTTGAAAGTTGAGAGTCATGTGTTATAAGCCACGATTTGAAAGAAAGAAGCTGAGGTTGGAAAGTCAAGAGTCGTAAGATTAAGAGTCAAACGTTAAGAATGAAGGTTCGAAAATCAAAAAAATAGAAAGTTAAGAGTGAAGGTTAAAAGTTGAGAGTCATGTGCTATAGGCCACGATTTGAAAGAAAGAAGCTGAGGTTGGAAAGTCAAGAGTTGTAAGATTAAGAGTCAAACGTTAATAGTGAAGGTTCGAAAATCAAAAATAGAAAGTTAAGAGTGAAGGTTAAAAGTTGAGAGTCATGTGTTATAGGCCACGATTTGAAAGAAAGAAGCTGAGGTTGGATAGTCAAGAGTCGTAAGATTAAGAGTCAAGCGTTGAGAATGAAGGTTCGAAATTCAAAAATTGAAAGTTAAGAGTGAAGGTTGAAAGTTGAGAGTCATGTGCTATAGGTCACGATTTGAAAGAAAGAAGCTGAGGTTGGATAGTCAAGAGTCGTAAGATTAAGAGTCAAGCGTTGAGAATGAAGGTTCGAAATTCAAAAATAGAAAGTTAAGAGTGAAGGTTGAAAGTTGAGAGTCATGTGTTATAAGCCACGATTTGAAAGAAAGAAGCTGAGGTTGGAAAGTCAAGAGTCGTAAGATTAAGAGTCAAACGTTAAGAATGAAGGTTCGAAAATCAAAAAAATAGAAAGTTAAGAGTGAAGGTTAAAAGTTGAGAGTCATGTGCTATAGGCCACGATTTGAAAGAAAGAAGCTGAGGTTGGAAAGTCAAGAGTTGTAAGATTAAGAGTCAAACGTTAATAGTGAAGGTTCGAAAATCAAAAATAGAAAGTTTAGAGTGAAGGTTAAAAGTTGAGAGTCATGTGTTATAGGCCACGATTTGAAAGAAAGAAGCTGAGGTTGGATAGTCAAGAGTCGTAAGATTAAGAGTCAAGCGTTGAAAATGAAGGTTCGAAATTCAAAAATTGAAAGTTAAGAGTGAAGGTTAAAAGTTGAGAGTCATGTGCTATAGGCCACGATTTGAAAGAAAGAAGCTGAGGTTGGAAAGTCGAGAGTCGTAAGATTAAGAGTCAAGCGTCAAGACTGAATGTTAGAGGTTAAAGAATAGGAAGTTAAGCGTAAAGGTTAAAAGTTGAGAGTCATGTGTTATAGTCCACGATTTGAAAGAAAGAAGCTGAGGTCGGAAAGTCAAGAGTCGTAAGATTAAGAGTCAAACGTTAAGAATGAAGGTTCGAAAATCAAAAATAGAAAGTTAAGAGTGAAGGTTAAAAGTTGAGAGTCATGTGTTATAGGCCACGATTTGAAAGAAAGAAGCTGAGGTTGGAAAGTCGAGAGTCGTAAGATTAAGAGTCAAGCGTCAAGAATGAATGTTAGAGGTTAAAGAATAGGAAGTTAAGAGCGAAGGTTAAAAGTTGAGAGTCATGTGCTATAGGCTACGATTTGAAAGAAAGAAGCTGAGGTTGGAAAGTCGAGAGTCGTAAGATTAAGAGTCAAGCGTCAAGAATGAATGTTAGAGGTTAAAGAATAGGAAGTTAAGCGTAAAGGTTAAAAGTTGAGAGTCATGTGTTATAGGCCACGATTTGAAAGAAAGAAGCTGAGGTTGGATAGTCAAGAGTCGTAAGATCAAGAGTCAAGCGTCAAGAATGAAGGTTCGAAAATCAAAAATAGAGAGTTAAGAGTGAAGATTAAAAGTTAAGAGTCATGTGTTATAGGCCACGAATTGAAAGAAAGAAGTTGAGGTTGGAAAGTTAAAAGTCGACATCCATAGATTAAAGAGAAGTCAAGAGAACGTTCAAGAGGTATCAGCTTAAAGTCGAACGTTATGAGTCAAGTATTGATGATCAAGAGTCAAAGTGCAATAGCTAGGAATCTAGTGTCAAAGGCCACGATTGAAAAATCAAGAGTTGAGGTTCAAAAGTAAAAAAAGTAAAGATTCAAAGATTAAAAAGGCGAGCGATGAGCGCCAACAATGAGAGTTTTTGAGTCAAGCATTGAAAATCGAGTCGAAAGTATAAGATGTATAAGTTAAAGTCCAAAGCTATGAGTCAAGCATTGGAAATCAAAAGTCAAATATGTTTAAAGTGTAGAGAAGGGGGCGAATGTGGTAGAGAACAGTGGGAGTTATCGGAAAATGGTAAATAAATGAAGTATGTTCGTTGAAGTTACTTTTATTTGATTGGCGAAATATTATTAATAGATTGGAAACAAAAGAAATAAAATAAATTAAAAAAAAAAGATATTTTACTGTGTATGTTTTTCGGGTGTCTTTTAACTGATTGTGAAGTGTAGAAAATAAGCGTGTAGGTTGAAAATGTCATTCTGTCAACGATATTCGCGAAGAACGGTCGGTTCCAGTTTTAGTCCTGTGGTGAGCGAAGTGAATATTTAAAAAAATATATTTCCGCGAGTTTGAGGGAGACGGACGGATGGAGTTACCACAAAAATCAATTGAGAAAGATAATAAAATTTCCGTTTTAAGATTGGATTGAGTTCTTGGGAGTAAATGTACCTATTACTCGGTTTTTCAACGGTTATTTCACGAATATCTAATGCACATTTTATGGAGTCTATCTCAGAATCTTTAAAGAGGAAAGGTTAAAAACCAGTTTCAATCTTGTTGAAGCTTACAAATTTTAAGCTGATATTGGTTTGCTTATTATTCTGCAAAAAATTGCATGAAATTTAGAAAAAGCTGCAATTAAACTGAAACTTTCAAGTAAAAAATCGTTACGTAACGATGAGTATACCTCCCCCCCTCCCCTACGTCACAATTCGTAACGCTCGAGCTTACTCCCTCCCCCCCTAGGAGCGTTACGTAATTTATGGATGCCCCCTAAGTGAGGCCCCTTTCCTTCTCATCCCCCCTGCTGGAAGGAAGTTGGGATCTCTCATAATCATAACAATTTTTTCGTACTCAAAAATCCTCTCATATGAAATTTAGTTCCATTGGTTGATAAGTTTAAAACCTTTACAATAACCCCCTCCTTTCATCCCCTTTTCACACTGCAATGTGTAAGGGTCTATAACAATCAAACGTAGAAACATATGGGCCATCCTTCAACTTTCCTATGTATCTACTCACTGGAAGGAGAGAGGTTTCTCAAATTATCATAGAACTATACCAAAATAATTTCCCATGTAAAATTTTGTCCATTTGTTAAATAAATTCTCAAGTTATGCTATTTAATTGTATAGAAGCCCTCCTCCTCTCTTCCTATATTTTAAATCCTATCTTCTAACTCCAAAAATAGAACGGTTTCAAATACTCAAAAGAATATTCCTCGTGTTGAAATTTCATCCCATGAAATATTTTGTTCCATTTGATTGATTAGTTCTCGAGTTATGCAAAAATTTGTAAGAGAGTCCCATCTAACCTTCGTATCACCCTATAGGATCGAGCGGTGAGTGCCTAACATTTGCTCGATTGGTTTTTGAATTATGCAAAAAATTGTATGGAAGAACCCTTCCACCTGAATATATTTCCCCGCTAACAGAGAGGAGATGTCTGAATTTATCAATACATATTTCTCGTATTCAAATACCCTCAAATATCAAATTTTATTCCAGATCTCCAAGTATGACTGAAGTTATAAGGTAGACACCCCCCTTCTGGCCCTCCACACAATTTAAAGAGTTAGGATTACCAAATATTCATAGGAGTATTTTCGTACTCAAATACCTTCTAATGGTTCAATTTGTTGGAATAGTTTTCGAATTGTTTATTAAAATTTGTGTTGAAGCTCTCTTCTCTTTTTTTTCTCCCCGCTGGAAAAAGAGAGGTGTCTCAAACAAGTTATATGAAACAACCATTAAACATTTCTTCTATTATAATACCCTTACATAACATGTTTTATTTCATTTGTTCGAGAGACAACTCCTTCCCCCACCCATTTACTATCTCTCCACTGGAAAAATTTAGGATTACTAAACCATCAAAGAAATCATTCCTCTTACCGAAATTCAATACCATGCCAAATTTGGTTTCATTTGCTTGATCAGATCTTAAGTTATGAAGCATTAAAATCAGTGGTTTTCCGAGCTCAATTTTGGAATTTAGGGCTCGTTAAAAGGGCTCAGGGAGCGGTGAGGAAGTGAAATTACATTGCAAAAATCAAAAACAGGTTCAAGACTAAAATTTCTATAATTTCACAAAGCTGCAAGCCAATTTTTGATTAAGTATCTGAATATTTATTTCTTTTCTAAAAATGTATCTGAAAGACTCTTTTTAAATTATCACAGATTGTGTATATACTCTACATGTTGATCTTATTTTGTAAGATGATTTTGGGTTTAAAATGTATTGTCTCAAACAATCTGCTACACAGAAAAAACCTTCGAAAAAATCTACGCGTCATTTGTGATTAAGTGGTTAGTTAGTTAAGTTAAAATAACCGTTTCGAAAACACAGAGCTTAAAAGTAATCTGGATATTTAAATAAATATCCAATCAGGTAAAAAACTAACTATGATTAGTTTTTAGGAAAATGATAATAATTGTTAATTTTTTTTTCATCTTAATTAAAATTCTGTTCTTTATTTTAAACAAAAAGGTGATTGGAAAGTTCCGCTGTAGTATATTTTCAATTCTAACCAAAAATATTCAATCGCGATTAAAAATTTGAATTTTTGATAACTGCAAAATCCAATTTTAACTTTAAAGAATTTTTTCAATGATTAATGGTTCAATTTAATTTGATAAAAAGTAGAATAGATATATTTATTATTATTTGAAAAGTGCCAGTGAAAAAAGTCAGAGAAAAAAAGTAAAGATCAAAATTATAACTTCATGTTCAATTATACTTACAAGAAAATGTTAGGAAATGCGTATTTTCATGAATGATCAATTAAAACAGATAAAAATTGAAAGATAAGGAGTTCCAAGTTACAACGAATATTGTAAGAACAAAGCAAACACAAAGTTAGTTAACATTTCGCATTAAAATTAAGTTTAAAGTTGCTACCTACTTCAAATCATGTTTCAAACTTTTAAAGATTATTTTAAAAATCATGATTGATTCAAAAAAGTCGATTTTATCTTTTAAAAATTGATGAACAGTTTTTAAATTTCCAATCACAAGTTTTTAAGTTTAATATTACAAGCTTTCAGTATTTCGTCACTTTCGATTGAAATATTGGGCCCTAGAAAGAACAGAAGGTTGAAACTTTGTTTTCTTATTAAATTGAATTAAAACATAAGGGATTATGTGTCAAGAACACAAAAAATCAGAATTAAAAAACATATTTGTTAAAATTATTTTTAAAATTTCGACTAAAAAATTCAGCAAGTTAATAAAATAATTGAAAAAATCTGTACCTTGGAATTCCGTTAATTTATATGAAAATTTAAACAAAATATGAAAATAAAAAAAAATTATCTATTTAAACATTTCAGGAGATTTTTTTAATAAACACGTTTCACCAAAAGAATTTACATAATTTAATTGATGTCTCAAGGCAACAGCATTTTAGTGTTTTTAAATGAATGATTAAGTAAATTTTAGCGTTTTGAAATTGAATCTTTTATCAAATTTGGTCGAACCATTTGGGTTTGGTGATAAGGAGATTCGAAATGTATCAGTTTAAAGTAAAATCAAATATTGATAACTGATTAACTAACAAACCTATACATACAAAAAAAATCTGATTCTTATACAATGAAAATAATGCGTGATCTAAAAAAATGTAAAATTTAACAATAAAAAAATTGGAAAGATATCATTACAAGTACTTTTGACATAACTGTAGAAAGTGTAAAAAAACTTGATTTCATTCAACACATTTTTTGAAACCTGCAAAAAGGTTACATGTTGTCGTAAAAATATCTAAAATTCAGTTTAGTTTAAAACTTTTTAAAAATTTGATAAATGAAAAAAAGTAAAAAAAAACATTAAACTTCTAACACTTTTTTCGCAGAACTCAAAAATACTTGAATTCTTGAGGAAAGTTGATAATTCATCAAACACTTTTTTTTTTAATGATATGTTTTTGATTTGATTTTTTGTATAAACAATGAAGAAATTTCTCAGATGCTTTTTAATTATTCTCAAAAGTCATTTTAATAACAAAAGCTGATAGAAATATTGCATATTATGATTCAAGGTACCCAAATTAGTCAAAATTACCTTTTTAATTCATTGCACCTCCGAAAAATGTAGATTTTGTGGCCTTGTGTAAATTATATGTTGTGATGAGCATTTGAAAAAAAAAACAAAAACAGCTAATAAAATTTAGTCGAAGTTGATTTTTTGAAGAATATTTCATATCAGTATAACATTTGTAACTAAAATAACGATTTTTTTTAATAAAAATTGTTCGTTTCAAAATCTGTTCTTATTTAGTTACACTTCTTAATAAAAACCAATTCTTAAGACGAGGTAGGCTTTTTGTATGTCAAGTTTTGAGTTCCTATACAAAAGAATAAATGAATTGCAATTTAAAACCAAAGTTCAATTCGTAAACGTCGAATAGTATCGTAGATCGAAATGTCTCAAGCCAAGGGTGATTTAAGACTAAATTCCGCCCGAGGCGAGAAAAATTTCTGCCTTGCTTGTTAACACTTATTTTCAAATACATTTTAACATCAAGTAATTTTTGTTACTTTGGTGAAAATTTTACTTGGAAAAAATCTTCATGGTGGGAGGGGGGTTTAAACTCCTAACGACCCCACCCCGTTCGCACGGACTTGCCCCTGTTAAACAGCTGATAACTTTTTTGTCTAATAAGATACAAAGTTACGATCTTCAACAAAGTTATTCAGCAGAAAATTTCCTTTAAAGAATTTATAAATTGGTACAAAAACCATCAGTTGGGTCGGTTCCACAGAAGAAACAAAATAATGTTGACTTTTCAATAAAAAATATTCAATTTTCCCATACAAACCTAAAAGTTCAAATTTACTTATGTAAACGTTACTTAAAAATTCTGCAAAAAATCATGGATGAGTTTTGGATCAAAACGAAGCATTTAAGACCCCAGGGTTTGAGAAATTAAAAAATGACCCCAAATTGACTCAATCACTGAAGAAGACAGTTGCTATTGAAATACCAGTACCTGAACTTTTCTTATATCGTGGTTGAATGAAAAAAATCTTCCGATTGCTTTGATTCAGCGAAAATTTTTTCAAAGACTGTCGTTTTTGGTTTTTATAAAATATGTTGTTCTCACGCAATGTAAATGATATTTTAATATATAAAGCAGGATATACTGAAAAAAATTGTGGCTACAGCTTTGCTGAAGATGGAAAAACGTCAAAAGTAGGAGGAAAATAGTTATAACGTCCCAAACAGCTAGTTTTATTTTTTCTTAGAAAAATATGCCAGGTTTTCCGTCGAATTTTTAGGAATATAATTTTAACAGGAAAGTTAATAATTCTAGACCTCTAGGATCATGAGTTTATATTGCTACATTTGGACCGTTTGAGTGCATATGATGATTATTTTACCTTTCATGGCGACCGTGATAAATTGAATTAAAACAAGAAGCTAAAATGTTATTAATTAGCAGAATCATTGGTTAAATAATTCAAACCCTACCATGCTGCTTAAAATTTATTGTTGTATCAAGATTTCATTTCGAAACGAAATTAAACAACACGCTTCGCAAATAAATTGTCCCCCCCCAGCAGAGCGGCAAGATGCAATAAATTAAAAGAAAATAAATTCAGCAGCTCATAATTTCCGACCGATGGCTACGATACTCACCGAGAAAGCCGGGGATGGCCCCCAGTGGCATCACGAACAGGCTCACCAGCAGATCGGCGATGGCCAGCGACAGCAGAAAATAATTGGTAACATTTTGCAGCTTTCGATCCAGGGCAACTGCGAGACACACCAGAATATTTCCCAGTCCCCCGGCAAAGATGAACAGAATCACAAACAGGAAGCTCCACTCGTATCGGTCCGCGAGGAGCAGGGCTTCATCGGAGGCGAAAGGATCGGTGGGGAATGTGCCGTTGACTCCCCCGAGGACCATCAGAGAGCTGGAAAATGAGGAAGTCGTCGTGGTACTGCCGATGATGGTATCAGCAACAACAACACCGGCGTTTGGCGCGCTCCAATTGGCCGTAACAACGTTCGAAAGTTGGTTAATCACATCTCGATACTCGAGGCTGAGCAAGCATTGAACCGGTTCCAGGATTGGGACCTCCGGGAGCCCAGCGGTTCCGGAAGTGACAGTTGTTGTTGATGTGTTCGATGATGATGAGCTCGAGTTGACTCCATAACCGGCAGACGATGCAAGGACATCAAACGAATCGTTCTCGTAGAACGTCAAGCGGCCTGCACTATTGTTGCAAATTAGCTGATAACGGTGAAAGCGATCCAAAATGAACGCCGCCGAATGATCCCGGTTATTCTCACCGGAAGTGGTCTCGCTGCTGCCGCATGGAACACGTGAATCCGTGCTGCCCCGGGTTGTGTGGGTGGAATTTCCTGTTCTGGTGCCGGCAGCCAGCGATTGAATCATCGATTCCAACCCGGACAGCTGAGGCAGTTTGAGCAGCAGTTCCGAAACTGGCCTAACGATGTTACGAGCTATCACGGTTGTGCTGTTGGTGTAGCTGGTGATGCAATCTTTCAGCAACTTGCCCGTCGTCGTTGAGGCGGTGTCGTCGATTAATGAGCTTAGCGGACTGCACTCGTACACCGCATCGGTCCATCGGATTCGAGGAACGCTGTTGCTGCTGGTTTCGGCTGTGGGGGTGGTGGACCTGTGAATGGAAAAACAGACGAATGCGTGAAAACGTTTATCGATAATAGTTCGAATTGGATTTGTGTTTGCGTTTGCAAACCGACCACACTCAATCAAATAAAATGTTCGATTCCACAAGAGAAATTTGCTTCGAGATAATCGCATTGAGCATTGGTTTCGATGACGTAGGATTAGAGGTTTTGTGCATTGGTTTGTCATAGATTGGGAAGAATTTGTTCTGATATCAATTTGTCAGAAGCTGTTACCGGATGGATTTCAATCATTTTTAAAATAATCATCATATCACTCTTACTTGTTGTAAAAGTTGACAATCCGGATTTCGAAGCTCCATAAACAAGCAATGCTCCTGATTAACGTGTGTTGACACTAAGGCTCAACACGAGAAAAAATGGAAACGCCAGATCTTGCACCTTAATATTTTGGGAACTACTGAACCGATTCCTACAAAACTGCCACCATTGAATTACTTGAAGTCTCAAGATTATTTTTGTCATTTTTCATTAGGATACAGTATTTTTGTTTTTTACTGGCTGACCCGGTGTGCTTTACTACATCTTTCAAAAATTAATTAAATTATCCAAAATCATTCAAATTTTTATTGTTTTGTTGACACTATTTTAAATGAAACTACATCATAATTCAAATGCAACTGCTCTAAAATTAGAGCTGTAGCTGGAGTTTCGAATTGCAATACAAAGATGACTTTAACTAATGTTCTGAATCTTAATCCATACATTTGTGTTCAAGATCTGTAATTTTAATCTGTTAATAGATCCCTATTCATTGATTATAGAATTGATACAAATTACCTACCATTTCCCCCTTCCTTTGCGAGAGCGGTTCACGAATTATATGTACCATAGAAACATTTTAAGTATCTAAAAAAAACGTCACATGTCACATTTGGCTGCATTTGTTTGATAAGATTTTTCGAGTTATGCATGTCTAATGAAATTTAGAAGAAACATGCCTCTTTCTTACCGATTTCACCCTGAAATGGAGATTCTCAAATTATTCGTACGCAAAAAAACCTAACTTTTAAAAGCGGAAATTGCGGGTTCAAGTCCTGTCGGTGAGCCGTAAAACCATTTTCGAAAAATTCAAGATACTTACGGCTTACGTTCTTTCTTTCTTTGATATCTTATGTTTCTCTTATACTTTTCATCGCCTTTGAAAATGTCATAGAACCATACCTAAATTTTCCGTGTCAAATTTCTTGGATAAATTTCTCGGATTATGTAAAAAAAATGTTTGTCAGCCACCTCTTTCCTTCCTATATTGATAATCCTACCCACCTACTGCAAGAAAGGAATTGTTTCACATTAA
Organism: Uranotaenia lowii; assembly: GCF_029784155.1. NCBI lineage: Eukaryota > Metazoa > Arthropoda > Insecta > Diptera > Culicidae > Uranotaenia > Uranotaenia lowii. The sequence goes on along the minus strand of NC_073693.1, from coordinate 271,868,794 downwards.
AATATTTATCGTGTTGAAATACCATCCCACACAAAATTTTAAGTTAACTTAAAAGGCAGTCCCATCCCAACTCCCTATCTCACCATTGCATGAAGAAGAAGTAAGAAGTTAATATTCATAGAAATATTTTTCGTACTCAAATACTCTTATGATACCAAATTTGGTTTCATTTGCTCGATTAGTTCTCGAGTTATGAAAAAGTTTGTTTGGTAGCCTTCTTCCCCCTTTATATTTTCTCGCTGAAAAAAGGAGAGGCCTCAATTTATCATAGACAAGTTTCTCGTATTCAAATACCATCACATGCCAAATTTGGTTCAATTTTCTCGATCAGCACCCCAGTTATGCTGAAAATTGTAAGGGAGCACCCTCATCTCTTCTTCTCCATTTCATCCACCTTAGAAGGAGTAAGAAATACCAAACATTCATAGAAGCATACCCTTCCATGCCAAATTTGCTTCTATTTGTTGTTATAGTTCTCGAGTTATGCAGTAAAAATTGTATGAATCTCCCCTTTAACGCTCCTTCCTCCACACGGGAAGAAGGGAGGTGTCTCAAATAACCATAAACACTTTCTTGTATTCAAATACCCTTACATGTCAAATTTGGTTCCATTGATTTGATTAGTTCTCGAGTTATGTCATAAATTGTAAGAGAGCTCCCCTCTCCGCTTTTCATTTCCCCAGTGGAATAAAGGAGGGGTAACAAACCATCCTACAAACATTTCTCGTAACGAAATGCACTCCTATGCAAAGTAAGGTTCGATTTGCATGATCGATCCTTCAGTTATGAAAACTTGTTACTTTTATTTGAGAGACCCCTCCCTCCTTCCAGTGAGAGAGAGAGTTTCCTGTGAATCGGTTCAGTAGTTTTCGAGTCTATAGGGAACAATTCACGGTTTCGCCAAATTCACGGTGAATTTTTTTTACCATGATAAAATCGAAAAGCTACTGTATATAGATTCAGGAATTCAGTATTTTTAGCTAGATATCGAAATGTAATTGTATTGTTTTTGTTGAATGTTTTTTTTTCATTTCAATTTTATTTTCTATCCAACTACATGCAAGGTTGCCGAAATCACAGAAAATTCTGAAATTTCAAATAATTTTGAACAAATTTTCATAACAGAATCTGTATTACAGAACACAGAAATTTGGAAATATTCACAGATTTCCCATATTTCCCAGATTTTATTCAAATTGTAGGGGAGAGTAGGGTATCATGGGGTATCATTCTTTGCTTCATAACTTCGTTACCATAAAAGATAAAAAGAAAAAAAAAATAAATGGAAAGGTTTTTTACATTTTTGAGGTAACCTAAGGGATTTTTGTTTATTTTTGAAATATATGAATTTTTCATGTTCTGACTGGTTGAAAAAAAGGATTTTTTTTTGGATTTTGAAAAACTGTGGGGAAACGAGTGCCACCAAATCCAAATTGACAAGAAAACGTGAAAAATTTATGAGTTGACAAAAAAACTGAAATTTCATAATTCCTTTAGTTATTTTAAAACAATTTTAGATGAGGAAATAAAAAAGAGAGTTTTGTATGATCGAGTAGTTCCTTATTCCTGGCTCGCGAACATTTCGGAAAAATTCCTTTTATAGGATTTTTGTTCGTCACTATCGCATTGGAAAAAATTGACAAAATATTTTTCACAACTCTTTATTTGGTATAAGAAAACTTTGCAGATAGGAAAAACGATTTTTAAGTTTTGAATGTGTATAAAAACACCAAAATATAGGTGGTCCACGATTCCCCACAAGCTATGATTTGCAAATTGATTGCGTGTGTGTGACTTACTGATGTTTCATCAAAAATTCCTTTTTCACGTCAAAAAACATGACCAAAATAAGACCATAAGCATATAAGCATATGTTTGTTATGTACTAGAGGTGTGGATGTGGATGGATGTGATTTTACGGGTGCTTATTTAATTTTGAAAGTACATTTTTCTAAGCTAGTTAAATAATTGAAGTATATGATACGTACATAAGTCAACAACATATAGGAAAACATGCTTACGCAAAGCGACGACGATGAAAGTTGGATTGAGATTTTTATCTCAACACACAGCTGAGATATTTAGAGTGGCCCACGTTACCCCACTCTCCCCTACGTATTTCCACAATTATAATTTTCCATGTCAATATAAATTTTGGATTTCTAGGTTGAGATTGATAAATTATGATAAAATAAGTAGGGTTAATTGATTTTTAAAATGTCTAAAAGACCTCATTTTTCATGAATTTTCATTAAACATAAAGAAATATCGTCAAAGAAAACCATAACAAAATTTTTGGGTGAAATCCCAGAGAGTCACAATTTTTGTTCGCCAAACACGGAGGCGAACATCTACATCTACATGGCGTAGAAAAACGATTAAAAATGCATTGCAATTGTTAATTTAATAAATTTGGACAAACACTAGCTGACCCGCTACACTTCGTTTTACCCCGAATTCAATGAATTGTTTTAAATGTTTAACTCTATCTTCACGTTCCTAACTTCTTTAGGAAGCAAATTAGAGGTAGCATTCTATGTTAATTACAGTTGGAAAACGAAATCGTTTTTGAAAACGGATAGATTTGTGCAAAATTTTGAATGATTGTGAATTTCGTCTTTCAGATCATAAAAAAAATCAACAAAAAACATTTAATCTTTGTCTTTAAGTTGTTTAATAAAAAAAAGCGAGATGATAAATCACGACTTGCTTGTGTAACCAAATTCAATGAAAATAAATTGAACAATTTTATAAAGTAAGAGAATTCTTCAGTACAATGAATAATGTCTTAATATGGAAACTTGTCAGTGTTACAAATATGAAGAAAATGGAACCTACCATATATGTATGTACATAAGTGTGTGTTCACGAAGTAGACACCTGTTTTTATGGTAGAATTTAAGTTTTTGAAAAAATTGAAAACTTAAACTTAAATTCCGACAAATTTATGAGAATTCAAAACTTAACGACATGTTTCAACAGAATACGTGATTTTTTTTATGAAATAGTTTTGTAAAATATTGTACAATTTTGATTGTGATCTTAAGAGCCAGTTTTAGCTATTTTTCATGGTGTTGGCTTCTGGACCATGTTTCTCAAGGTGTATAACTATCGATTACATACCAGTTTCTTTCAACAGGCTCGTGCGAAGCCAGAGATCGAAAACAGAAAAAAAATAAAGCCCCCAAATGTCAAATTGATTCAATTAAATCACCGACCAGTGAGCAGATATCAAATTTTGCTTCATTAGAATGATCATATTAAAACTTGTTTTAATCTTTGAGAGAGTTTTGCATTGGACAGGTTCTCAAGTTTCACTTAACTAAGCATGCTTCATCTATGAAACAACAGTTTTGTCGATTTTGTTTGGTTCCGACACGGGTTTTTTTTCCATAAACGATTACAACTCTTTTCAAACAGTTCTCAGTATTCTGTCAGTTTTCTAGCAATCTGGTTTAAAAAAAAAATGAAATCAATATTTCTGAAACATCAAAAAATAAATGTGAATTCAATTTTCGTTTAAAACCATAATTTTCAACTTAAGAGTAAGAATCATTGCAAAGAAATAGAATACATCAAATACAAACACTAGATCCAAAAATGAAAAAACAATCCAAATCTATACATACATATTGGGTTAGTTGCCCTACTTTGGACCTAAAAAGAAGGATTTTTCGAAAATAAATAAACAAATTCATAAAAAATGTGATCTTTAATCAAATATTATCATAAAAAAAGTATTGCAGATTTTTAACGATTATACGCTTAAATTTCTATAATGATTTTATCTAACACTTTTACTCCTTGTCGGCTCAATCAGCTGAAGAATAGCTGAAACTTTATTTGTTTACTAACTTAAAGGTTATTTGTGTAAAGCTGACGAAAAATATTAGAAATGTTCAATAAATATTGGTTCTGAATTATGCACCAACTTAAGATTCGCACATTTGTTTTATTGTTGGTATTGAAACAAAGTTTTGGTGATGTTAGGTCAAAAAATGGAACATCAAAGTCAAAAGTCTTCTAAATTTGGACCCATTAGAAATTTTCCGGGTTTTTCAATTGATTTTCATTTATTTTAGGAAAAATAGGTAGTATGGTTCAGATTCTGCACAGTGAGAGTAATTTCCCTTTAAAATTTGGCTTGGACATTAAAAAAACGTGACTTTTCCTTATTCACTCTAGTTTCTCAAAACGCGCCCTACTAATTGAGCTGTCTGATTTACCACTGATGAGGAGGTACATTTTAAAAAACGTTGAAAATTTTATTAGAAAGACTTTTTATGGCAAAAAGTGGTACGGTAGGATTCAGGAAGAATAAGAGTTCATTGTATTGCAGTATCTTTATACTATTGTAGCAAAATGAGTTATTAATAACTTTCGGCATTTTAGGACTAAAGTAGGCTCTAGGTCCAAAGTAGGAGCACTCACCTTATATAAAAATGAATTTCTGTCTGTCTGTCTGTTCACTATAGACTCAAGAACTACTGAAGCGATTTGCGTGAAACTTAGTATTTGAGGATATTGGAGGCCGGGAAACATTCCTATTTTAATTTTTCGACCCCTCCTTCTTTCAGGAAAGGGGAGAGGGGTCTCTCCTATAAAAGAAATAAGTCTTCATAACTTGGGAACTGATCAAGAAAATCATTCCATGGGTGGCATGGGTGGGTACTTGGGTACGAGAAATGTTTCTAAAAATATTTGGTACCTCTCTCTCCTTCCATTGGGGAGATTGGAAGGGGGAGGGGGGCAACCTTTGCAATTTTTTAAGTAACTGGATAACCACTCAAGCTAATGGAACCGAATATGGCATGGGAGGGTAGTGGAATACGAAAAATGGTTCTATGTTTATTTCAGACCCCTCTCTCCTTCCAGTGGAGATACAGGAAGGAAAGAGGGGGTTTTCAATCCTTTTTTAAAGCACAACTTGAAAACTATTCGATCAAATTAAATCAAATTTCGCTTGGAAAGGTATTTGGGTACGATAAATAGTTCTATGAATATTTGGTACCCCTCTCTCCTTCCAGTGAGAAGATAGAAAGAAGAGAGGGGGCTTCTTTACAATTTTCAGCGTGAATGGCAAACTTTTCAAGCAAGTGGAACCAAATTTGACTTGGTACTTGATTACAAGAAATGTTTTTATGGTATTTTGAGAACCCACCATTATTCCAGTCGAAAAATCTTAAGGGAGGAGGATGCCCCATACATTATTTTACATCACTCGGGAACTTACTCACTTCGGAACGAAATTCGGTTTGGGAGGGTATTTCAGCACAAGGAATGTTTCTGTGAATATTTGGTACTATTTACTGCCTTTTCCAGTAGGGTGAAAGGAAGGAGAAAGGGGGATTCTTTTACAATTTTTCGCATAAGTCGAGAACTAATAGAGAAAATGGAATCAATTTTGGCATGGGAAAGTATTTGAATACTTAAAATGGTTATTTACTTAATTGACACTTCTTTCTTCTTCGATTGGGGATACAGTTATGGAATGCGGGAGCTATCATATGATTGTTTTTCATAAACCAAAAACCTATCTAACAAATGGAACCAAGTATGACATGGGAACAATCATACAATTGAGCAAGTGAGACAGCATTATGCATGGGAGTGTGTTTTAATACACGAAATGTTTGATCTTGATCCCCTCCTGCCAGGTAGGGGATAGGTAGGAAGAGGGGCCCCGATAAAAATTTCATAGCATAACTCGACAACTAATAAAGCAAACGAAACCTATTCGAGCACAAGAAATATTTTTCCGGTGGTTTAGCACCCCTCCCTCCATTCAATGGAACGATAAAAGAGGGAAGAGTTTCACTCATACAATTTTTTAAATATTTTGATAATTAATCGAGAAAATGGAACCAATTTAGCATGGGAGCGTGTTTGTGTACGGTAGAGATAGGGTCACCCATTTTTTAATAGCTTGAGAACTTATCGAGAATGGAGCCATATATGTCATGGTATCGTATTTGTAAACAAGAAGTGTTTTTCTGATGTTATGAGACCCCTTTTTCTCCCATTAGGGATATAAGAATGGGGGAGGTGGCCACTCTCACAATTTGTAAAATAGTTCGAGAACGAATAGGTCATATAAGTGTCCCGTGACGTTATTTTCTTACAAAAAATGTTTCTATGATATTTTGAGACCCTCTCCACATAAAATGGGACAACGAAGATTCCATACAAAAAATATTTGTTTGCATAAGTTATAAACTTATGAAGCAAATAAATCCAGAGTCATTAAAAGGATTTAAAGAACGGAATTGAAAAAAATTATAAACATTAAAAAATAAAAAAATGCAATTTTATTTTGAAAAAACATTTTAATGATTTTAAAATTAAATTTAAAATTTTGTACAAAAAATTAAATATTAAATAACTAGAGGATGTCCACGATGAAATTGCCACCACACTTTGAAACTTTTTAACCGTTGCACACAGGAGTATTCAACCCAAAAACCTGGCCAAAATTCAAATTTTAAATTTCATTGGTTATGCTTATGTAAATGTTTATTCGACTCTTGAATAAATTTAGCACCATGTGCCGGTAATTTTTTTTGAAATCTGATTTGTTTATTAGCTGTAGCAGCAGTCGAAACTTAAGTATTTCAATGGGATACAATTTTTCTATAATTCGTTGAATCAGCGCGACTAGGTAAAATCTCTGAATAAAACTTTCTTAAGTAAAGCTTAGTTGTTTTAGAAATGAGACAGTTATGAATGCGTGTATCTTAAAAACTATTCGTTTGATCTAAATACTTTCTATGAAAGAAATGAAGGTTTTCTTATAATAATTCATGAAAATTTTTTTAAAAAATATCTTTCTTTTTGTAAAAAAAAATTATACTTTATTCTTAGTACTTCTAATCGGCCAGCGCACACTTTTTTCAGAAATGATATTGATGAGTTTCTCAAACTTATATTTCGTCTGAGCTGTATTTTAGGTGGCTACATCGTCCCCCTTCAATTCCTGCTACTTTTCGGTCCAATACTTCTCTTTTAAATGAAACTGAGGGCTATTAAGTGGATACAGCTTTTTCGAAATTTACAAGTTTGATTATTTTTTTGCAACTTTTTTGAGCTTTTGTAACAGAATTTTTGCTTGCAAAATCTAACAATAACTAAGTAAAACCCTCATGAGATTGAACTTAAAGAATAATTTGGTAGTAAAGATCGTAGGTTGCGAAGGGCTCTTTCTAGGCTTTTAAAAACAACGAAAACCAAAGTTTTCGATTCGAAAATTGTTTTTTATTCCCACAGGAGCAGAATGTTGACAAATTATTATATTTTATACAAAATAGTCATAAAATACATACATTAATACACCCAAAATTCAGCCTCTGTGCCAATGGCGTGTAGTCAATTACATACACGCAGAGAAAACTTGGATTTTGAAACAAAACAAAACTGACTTTGATTCAAAACACTCAGTTTTTTAAATCAAACTCCTGTTTTCTTTGAATCAATGAATTCTCGTTCTGATTCAAATGAATAATTTTTGAAAGAAAGAATTAATTTTTTGAACCGAATAATTTTGGAATTTGATTTTAAACAAATTCTTTGATTCAAAAGACATTTTTTCAATTGCATATGTCTTTTAAAACAAAGTAAATTTTCTTTCAACCAAAGAAAAATGTTTTCAACAGAAAGGAATAATTTCTTTAAGTTAAAACTTCAAACTTAGAAGATAATTTGGATTGAGCAAGTACCGAATTTCGAATTAGGTTTCGCCGGTCGTGTTAAAAATCAAAACTAGTGAATCAGAGATAGCTATTTAGGAGGATTCAGGATGAGGAATGCATACCATGGTAAGTGCGTGTTAATCCATTAGTCAAAAAGTGAATATTTAAGATTTTATATAAACTTTTACATTGTTACAGGACCACGGCTGATTCCGCCCAAAATCCAGCGGTCTGATTATCTTCGGGCCGATCTTCAGCGGCAATCACCAGTTGGATGACCGGAGTTGCTTCCGGAAGTTTATTGAGGTCCAAGAAGAATGCCCTCAGGCCAATATTTAGGACCGATTAATTCCATTATAGTGAACCAGTGTTTGTGTTAAGTTTGTAATAAAAATGAATTTAAGATGTAAATTGTTTCTTTTTATTGTTCAAAATTCCTAATTGGAACTTCTGAACAACAGAAAATATTTTTTCCAATTGGAATAAAAGGAAAATATTTCAATGAACCAATCCTTTTAAATCTAAATCCTAATTACATTGTAGCAAACGAAAACAACTTTGCATCGAATGAAACTGTTTTTTGTTTCAAAGCATTAAGATTTTGACTCAAAGATTTTTCAAAAGAAAAATTCTTTGAAACAAAGGAAAATGTCCTTGAACCAATGGAATTTTTATTTATCCCAAAATCAAAGGAAAAAATCCTTTGTTTTGGCGGCACTTTCCTTTGAAATAAAAAATCTTTTTTCTGCGTGTAGCATCATTGGTACAAGAAGATAACGCGATCGGTGCTGATTCGATTTGCTCCCACCGGCATTAATCTCCCAAGTTAACCGAATTGCGTATGTCTGAAAGAAACAAAATAAAAACGCTTTCACGTCCCTCCCTATCGCATCACAAGACGTAGAAGGATGGAAATAAATACCGGCCAACACCAGGCAGCCAGCGAACCGAGCACAGTGCGTGTGAATGTAGCAAAAGCAACAACAAAAACATCCTTCTAATTCAATCCCTTCAATCCTCCGGCAAACAACCACGGCCGAGCTGTGCGTGTGTATGCAGTAAAAGCAACAAAAAAACATTCCTTCATCCCTTCATTCAAACAACCACGGCTAAGCTGTGCGTGTGTATGGCTGATGTCATGCTGAAACAACTAGCAACGCAACGCAACGCAACGCAACGCAACGTTCCAATAAGATTGCGTTGCATGGCATTGGTATGTCATGCTGGCGCGACCTGTCACTTTGAAATTTCCTACAAATCATTACTTCTCTACATCTGATAATGCTTTGAATCGTCTCCTTTCTTTCCGGAGCCATCAAAAACTCATCAAATCACGACCCGGATTGCAAGAATGCCGAAATTTGAACCGACGAAATTCCTTGTTTTTTTTGCCGGAACTAAGTATTCATGAAAATTTTCTCGCCGATTAAGATAGTTTTTAGTTTATTATCACAAGTTCGGACAGATCTTCGTACTATTGTGCTTAAAACCCGGAATCACTGCTTCAAATCGAGAAAAAAACAATGTTTCTATTGGATTTCCTACTAGTCGCGCTACTAAACACATTGGCATCAGATTGGTCGCGCTACACAAAGCTACCAGTATGACAGGTCTGCGCGATTTCCATGGAGATCAAATGAGAGCTGGTTAGTCGTGTGAACGTTGCGTTGTAGGTCGCGTTGCTAGTTGCTTCAGCATGACATCAGCCTATGTAGCAAAAGCAACAAGATTATATTCCTTCAATTCACCGGCAAACAAGCACCGGCCAAGATGCCCGGCTTTAGCAGCTGTGTATATGTAGCGTGTGTATGTAATAGCAGGCAGTAAGCAAAGCACAGTTCTCATTCAATGGGTATCCCGTTTCCTCCACTCCCGTTCCCTTTCCCGTTTCCATCTTAAGACAAATGAATACCTTGAAAGGAGGCCAAACGCCGGGAAGCCACTGTCGTGCGTTTCTTTTGTGATTGATCGGTGGCAGAATGCCTATGACAAATATCCCTCGTCCTGCATGAAGCTTAAATAGTACACTGGTTAAAATGTCGGTCTGGCAAGACCATATGGTTAATGATTTGAGTTCGATTCTCACTACGGGTGCTGTGGTTTATATTTTTATTTTCTTGTTTCTGGGATGAATTATCCAATAGGAACTAAATCCCATAAAATGTTTTTCTTGTTTTGCTTGGATGTAGTGGTCATGCATCATTTTAGTTGGGAGCCGAGTCCTTATGCCAGTTACGGTTTTTCAAACATATCATCTTCGGCACAGTGCACATTTCAGCGCATTATCGGCACAGAGATGTGCTAAATAGGCATTGGATTTTTGCAACCTCTTCTATGGGTGTATACTCGGGGCCTTCCCACAAGCAGACATGGTATAGGATTCAAACGCTGGAATTAGTTTTAAATACGGTATTTCATAAGTTTTGTTGTTCATCAGAAATCATCTGTCCCATAGCCTCGGTACCGGCTATACAGCTTACGAGCTCTGGAACTAGCAAAAACCTGTTGTTAGAGGCTAGGTTTGAGTGACTAATAACTAGACACAGTTTCAGCTTTTCAGAGAATTTTTTTTTGACATTTCAGCAATCTACACTTAGTTTCTCGTTTATCCAAAATTAAAAATTCTGGTATGAGACTTGACTTCCACGATGACTTTTAACCGTAGTTGCCGATCATGTGCTTCACTCTTATACTTGATTTGAACTTTGTGGACAATTTTGACAGTGTTTGCGTACTTTTCCACCACTCACACACAGTGATTCTTTGAATAATCAACGGTTTTTGTCAGCTATTAATTTGATAATGATGAATTTTGAAGGAAACTGTGCAAAATAATTTTATTCTCTTTCCCTCGCATCGTAAATATCTTAAAAACGCTAAGATTTAAAATTTAGAAAAAAAAATATGTTAAATAGTACTTTTCACAGGCAACAAAATGCTGTCAAAATTTTGAATGCCCGATTACTAGAAAACGAACTATTAGCAAAAGAAAATGTCCCATTTCTAAAAGGACTAAGCTTTAACTAAAAAAGAAAATTTTGAATGGAGAACTTTATTGGAAGGATTTTTATTAATTTTGAGTACAATTTATTAAAATCGACGATAATAGGGACACTGTTTACTGCTTTGAAAATTCTTCTGTTGATTATTGGTTTTAAACGTTGATTTCTTTTTAAATAAGTGTTTTTGTTTATGTTCCCAGCAAGTCCCGGCAAAATGTTTGATATCATTTGAAAAAAGATAACTTCAATAAACATGTGCAAAAGAAAAAAAATCGCGCAAAATTGCGAATTTTTGATATTTTTAACTTTGAAGTTTAAAAATATTGATAGATTTTTTCCACAAAAAAGTCACCTAGGGCTTCTTTTATTTTAAATTAAAACTCTGTAAAATTTATGTTCTTATTTGAATATTTTCAAATGTTATTTCACTTTCAAAAACAAATAAAAAATTACAGGTTTTTTGAAATTTTACAACTTTTCTAACCTGGATTATCTATCATGTCATAAAAATGTCAAAATAATGTCTAATAGAAAATTATGAAAAATTACGTAATCGGAAAAAAATATTTAAATGATCTTAAAAACGTTTGATAAGTCAAAATACACTTTTTTATTGATTTCAAACCTAAAAAATACTTTTGGACAACTTTTTCTTTTACGTACTCCTGTGTGCGTTGGTTTGAATCTAATTAAAATATGGGTGGATTTAGTTCATAGTGCATTGTTTACATCCAGCAAGTTTTAAAGTCCTGTGATCAAAACTCGCGGAAATGGAGTCGAAAGAAGAGCTCGTGCATGATCAAATCTTGCGCATTCTTCACGAGAACAAGGTTCTCTCGAATCGTTCCATCGCTAAAACGATGGGAATCGCGAATTCCACATGGAGTTGCGAGTGATTAAGCGGTTCGAGGAACGATTGACCACCGATCGGATGCCCAAAAGTGAAGGAAAAAGTATTCCTTAAACAGCAAAAACTACAACCGCGTAGTTGGGGCTTCAACCGAAAACCGAACGCCCCCATTCGGGATGTGGCTAACAAGCTGCACCTGAGTCGAAGTTTTATCCAGCAGGCCAAAACTAAGGCTGAGCTTCGAGCGTAAAGGTATAAAAGGCTCCTAATCGCGACGAGAAGCAGAACAACTCCGCCAAAACCCGTGCCAGGAAGTTGGACCTCAACATGCTGACGAAAGTTGAATGCTGCATTATGGACGACGAAACACATGTGAAGGCCGACTTCAAACAGATCCCCGGTAACCCGGTTTTTATGGCCAAGGATAAGTTCAGCATTCCGGAGCATGTCCGCACTCAGAAGATGTCTAAATTTGCGGATAAATTCCTGGTTTGGCAAGCCATCTGCACGTGCGGGAAGCGGAGTGCACCTTTCGTGACCCAGAGCACGATGAACGGGGAGGAAGCACCTGAAGGCCCACAACGTCCCAACAATCTGTAGGTCGGATTTGGCCTCATGCTACTACTCCAAGGACGTGCTGAAGTGGTATGCAGACAATAAGGTCAATTTCGTGCCGAAAATGTTAACCCTCCCAAAACTCCGGAGCTCCGCCTCATCAAAAAGTACTGAACGATTATGAAGCAGCACCTTCTTAAACGACCTAAGGTAGCGAAGACAGTCGAGGAACTGAAGAAAGTATGGGTTTACATACAAAAAATGGTTGATTCACAGGTTGTGCAGAACCTTATGGCCGGGGTTAAGTCCAAAGTGCGGGAATTTGCGTATGGACTGTAAATAAAATACAAATAAAATGGCTAAACGAAGTTTAATAATTATTTTTCAATTCCTGAAAATTTGATGGCAATCGGATGAAAACTCGAATTTTGCAAATCAGTTTTGTGTGTGGCAATTTCATCGTGGACACCCTTTAGGACATCTAATTACAAGCGAGTGACGATTGCAGCTTGCAAGCGAGATTTAAATACAGCTTATAGTGAAAAAGACGATAGTGATAAAGAAATTAACTGAATTAAAAATAAACATCTAACATAACGTCGTGAAACTAATCTCGGAGCGAGAGTCAGGTTCACTTAAATTTGTGATTTCCTTACAATTTGGTGTTTGCAGTGTATTGACCTCTGCTTTTTTTAAGTTTCTATTCAACACTTTTCACTAAAAACAATAACCCGACCGTTCGTATAAAGATTAGTTAATGCACTGAATTGTCATCTCGCGATCTTTTTCGCTCTTGAAGATAGATTCGTACATTCCTCTCTGTTTTCTACAAACGAATTCATAAGTTCATCTTAAAGGCAGAGAAAGCACTCTTTATTTTCTCTTTTTCTTGTCTCAAAAGTTCGTATACTGATGAAATGTCAATGGCATATATGTAATTACATAATTCTTCTTATTGAATAATAGAGGAATAAAATTTATATTTTATCATTTTATACTATTGATCTCTACAGGTAGTCATTCTAGTAGGTTCTTACTTCTTGAGACGAGAACGAGGACTGGCGCATAAAGTAAGAGCACAGATGATTTAGATATTGTTATTTTTAAGCAGGAGATTATCTTTTTTATGTCGTTTCTTATGACGTCAGGTCGGTTAATCGAGACATGGAATCAATATATTGATATGGTAAAATTTTAGAATAACAGGTATGACAGAAGCTTAGAAGGAAATCAACACAGAATAAGAATGAAGAAGACTGAATATTGAATCGAGGAAAACTAAATATTGTAACCTCATGTATGTGTTTGTGTTCGCTTTTTGTAAGTTGTTCAGACGAAAAACAAGATTTTTCATATTTCTGAATATGGAGGGCTGTGTTAATCTCCACACCAAGAAAAATTAACCTCCCCCCTCCCATGCATCTACACAAAAAAATTTTTTGTGTTTTTTTTATGATTTTTTCGATGAAAATTCTCTTCAAAATTTATGGAATCAGTTTTTGGGACTTCTCCTAGCATTCCCAACCTTTCTAGGAAAACCTGATAAATAAAAAGCAGTGATTTGAGTTTTTCAAATTAGTCTTGTTGTTGCCATAAAAAAATGGTGAAGAAGTCTTTCATAAAATTCAAATTCCTCTTACTTACCCAATGCTCGGATTGACTGATTTGAGAATACACCTTAGACTATGATAACACTGAACGGCAATCCCTAGTGCTCCACTGCTCTCTCCTGCATCCGTTCCCTTGAAACTTTCCTTGAGCGTTAGATTGCTTTTATTGATTGCATCTACAGGGGTCGTTGATGCTGAAACTTTTGGTCCAACGAAATCGCACACAATATCCGGTCCCCAGTACGAGGTCCAGGTGTTGTTGTAGTTGGCACAGGACACCAGATAGCGGAGGGTTGGCCACCGATCTTCAGAACAAATCCATTCCGGCAGCCCGGATTTGTCCATGCCTCATAAAATCAGCCCCTCAATTATCGATCACGCTACATTGCCGGATGATCATTGGTTGTTCGTTGGTCTGTAAAATTTAAAAAAAAAAACAATAATATTATTGGGTGTAATAGGAGTACATGGATGAAAAAGGTTTTAAAAATGTGAGGTAACCATTTGAGGAAGAAACTTTCTTGAGCTCACGTCTAACGAGATTCAAAAGTTGGAAAACATATTTCTCCATTGAATATTTCAAACATTCAAATCATTGCTGTGGTTCGTTAAGAAAAGTGACAAGTTTTGGTTTTGTTGAATAAACAACAACTCTTTCCTTCAATCGAGAGAGAGCGAAAGTCATGCGCTTGAATATTTCCGTGTAGAAATCTGCCTGTACAAGTTTCGGGTGATGATTTCTAAACTTCCGGTTCCCCCTATACATTTCCTAATCCCTGATCCAGCGAAGGGTACATATAAGTTGGCACTTGTAATGGCACCCAAAACATGACACTGCACTGTAAGTCAGTCGCTTCCCGGTAGGTATCAAGATTTTGCAAAACCCGAGAACCTGAGAATCAAAATGTTTCCAGTTGCTGCTGGCTGAAGCTGATTTAGCCGAAAGGAAACGTGATCCGGTACAAAGTGCTGTACATTACCGCAAATTATTCGCTTTGAAGAGTGGCAGGGAGGCGTTCGAACAGGCGTTGCACTTCGCACAGTGGGAAATTTAGCACGTTGATTGGCAAATATATATGGAAGATAAAAATTTCAATTTCTTAGGGTATTCAGATAATCTTAAGCTGGTAGTTCAAGTTCAAAGATGAAACGATTTTAACATCTTCAATTTTAGAGCAAAGTAAATTCTGAAATAATATGGACTTCACTTAAAATAATGGAAAATGACAACATTAAATTTTCAGCAATATAATTTTTGTTTCAAAATTTTCCTCTGTTTAGAATACAACGTGCTGGACGAGAGAATTGAAACCAAAAGAAAATGTCTACTTCATCAAATCTTATCACGGTGCCCCCCTGGACCGTTATTATAAAAATAACTTAAGCTTATGTTTTGAATTCGTCTTAGTACATCTTCGTACCTGATAATGATCACTTTTTCAAAGGTGACGGAAAGTATTAGAGAAACATGAGATATCAAGGAAAGATAAAAACACAAGCAGTAAATATCATACATTTCTCGAAAAAGATACAACGGCTCACCGGCAGGGACTTGAACTCGCAATTTCAGCTTCAGTACAATTGCGCGTTTGCCAATTACACCACGGTGAATGTAACGAAATAGGCTTCAGTGTGCGTATGAAGCCTATTTCGTTACGTCAAGTACAGTTTGAAATTTGAAAAATTGTTTGGCATGATTAACTTAAAATCAATCATGTTTAACTTATATGCCTTCCTGCTCTGAGGACCTAAAATAGTTCCGATAATTTGAAAATAACCCGAAGGGTATATAAATAAGTTCTTAGTTTCATTGAAACATACAGAGAAAGAGAAATTTTTGGAAACTTTGCCCTTTGTTTTATAAAAATAATAACTAAGTTAACGGAATAAAACTACAATTTTCGTAGAAAAATTCGATACAGGGAAAAATAGGAAACAGAAAGTATTTTTACCAAAATTTTTGGGATTAAAATCAAAACTTCTTTTGAACTCTCACATATTTCTGCACCTGTGGATAGATTTCAAGAAACCAAATATTGTTAAATCGGCTTAGTACAATAAAACTGTCAGCAATCACAAATCAGACTCTACTCCAATAATGACCTTTATTGGAGGTGAAATTATCGGCATAAGATTCTATGCCGGACCGGCACTAACATGCTTTCTCATCGCTGGCATTGTCCTACCAG
Organism: Uranotaenia lowii; assembly: GCF_029784155.1. Lineage (NCBI taxonomy): Eukaryota > Metazoa > Arthropoda > Insecta > Diptera > Culicidae > Uranotaenia > Uranotaenia lowii. The sequence continues at coordinate 271,852,903 of NC_073693.1, read as the reverse complement.
CGCAACCGCATTTGACATTTGAACTGAAAGAAATCACATAAATTATATCCCTTCACAAGACACAGCAATATGAGAACAATCAGCCAGCAAGGATATTATCGAATAATGTATCAAGCTTTATGTGATTATTTAATCCCGCATTAGTAAAAAAAAAACATTTCTTTGTTCGGGGTCATTTATGAATTTGTCAAACTCTGGGGTATCAAAAGCTCCGTTTTGGTTTGAAATTCATAAATGATTTTTGCAGCATTGTTAAGTAATGTTTACAAAAGTAAATTTGTACTTTCATGTTCAGATCAAAGTATTCTATTTTACTATACAAACATAAAAGTTCAAATTTACTTATGTAAAAGTTACTCAAAAATATTGTGAAAAATCATGGATGAGTTTTGAACCAAAACGGAGCTTTCTAGACCCCAGGGTTTGACAAATTCAAAAATGACCCCAGTTTCGATTTGGTTCAACACTCAACCACGATTTTTTGCAGAATTTTAAGTAACGTTTACATGAGTAAATTTGAAGTTCTAGGTTTATATTGTAAAACTGAATATTTTGTACTGAAAAATCAACATCATGTTTGGTTCTTCCGTGGAACCGAGCCTGTTTATGTTTATTGTGCCAATTTATAAATACCTTGAAGGAAATTTTCCGCTGATTAACTTTGTCGAAAACCGTAACTTTGTATCTTATTAGACAAAAAAGTTATGAACATGAAACCCACCGGGCAGCGTTTGACGTCAAAATAATAAACAAAACAATCCGGAGCGTCACTGATAAGCAATGGGCTGTAACTTTTCGCGGATGAAATTTAAGGTTTAATTCGCTAAAAAAAACTCCAAATTCGTTGTCGTGGATGTGTACTTGGTATCTTTCCTTGTTGGTAATCGCTGAGACTCGAGTTGAGGTAAGTTAAATCTATAAAGTGGTACAAATTTTATTCTTAAAAATGTGCATGTTGTGGGGGTAAGACTGTCACTCTCTGAGTGGGATAAGCCCAGCGTACTTTGTGGATAGTTAGGTTGGTCAGGTGTTACAAAAACATATTTTCTCATATTTAAAATTTTTCCCGCCATAGTCTGGAAACTTGAATTATAAAATATGTATGAAATAGTTCCTATATGTTATTTAACAACAGACACGATTAATTAAAAAAAAAAATCAGAATTTATCTTCCTACACACTGTGGCCTGCAGTCATGGGCTCGATGTCTTTGCTAATTATAAGGTATATACGGACGATAGTATTGGCAAAAAATTGGCCTCAATCATAACCTCAAATTTTGATTTGCTGGCGGTGATGCTAGGTGCGTTACTAAAATCAGTATTTGTTTGTTTTAAACTTATAATAATATTTCTGAATTGATTACATTTTTAAACTATCAATAGCTAAACGTTTGAATTCGTTAAGGGGCGTCCCTAAATGGATGAAGATAAGCCAAGTGTTGCTAATGAATTTTCAAGGTGAATTTAAAACATCTGAAATATATTTTCAGATTAAAAAAGCGTTGTTTCTATCTTCTAAACGAATTCAAAATCATTCACTGTTACAAACAAGTAAATTAATAACAGCTCCGTGTATGTTGACTTTTAAAATATTTGCCTACATGCTCTGATTATTTTAAACATATCCACATAATTCGTAACATCGTTTAGTGTGCGATACATTGAGTTATTATTTCGTTCTGGCAAATGATGCATTTAATTTTATATTCGAATAGCATTTTAAGGGAAAGTTGCAAATTCCCAGTACTCATGAAAAGGTTTTTCAATAACAATGCAATTAAAAAAAATCATTTCCATATATCAATGCACTTGGCACCCCTGAACATCAAAAAAATCAAAACACGAACATGTGTATATCGCTTTTCCACAGGGCGAATTTGTCGATATTAGTCCCGCAATATCGCCTTTATCGTGCGCCCTTCTCAAAATTCGATTCTGCTTTCCCATGGTTTGAGGTTAGGGCTGAGGCCTCCTGCTAAATAAGGTGGTGTTCGTGTAGAACTGTCAATATATCCTAATAGTGTGAATAGAGGTGTCACATGAAGGGTCATTAATCAAGTAAGAAAACTGACCATTCCATGTGTTTACATCTTAATCAATTTAAATCTTCCTGTTTAATGGACAAGCATCCAAAATAATTCTCAAATTTTTTTGTTTAAACCATGGAACCTCTTCCCATCTACCTGAACCAACTCCCTCTCACTAAACCATGGGTGGCCAAACCATGGCCCGCGGGCCACGTGTAGCCCGCATCTGTCTTTTTGTGGCCGCTAAGCTTTTTTTCAGAATTGAATGAGTTCCTTCTACATCATTAAAAAAAACAACTATATCAAGCAAAGAAGAAACATTTTTACTAGAGTGTCCTTCCCGGGATTTCCCAGTCGGGAATTCCCGAGAATTTGAAAAATTCGAGAATTCCCGATTCCCGGGAATCACAGTTTCATTCCCGGGAATTCCCGATATGTATGAAATTATTTTTCTGGCAAAGCCTGATAGCCTCCGGAACCATTTTTAATTTTCTTTTTGAAAATGTAGTCATACAAAATTCTTTGAGAATAAGCCTATTCCTGTGGCAGTAGACATATTGCAGCCATTTGGTGCAACTATTTATTCAAATATATAAGTTTAAAAAGATTATATGTATTTCCGTACCGTTTTCATTGAACGAAAACGCACAAAAATATATGAAAAATCGCGCAGCAGGTAGGTAAATTGTGTTTCTGTCGAAAGTAACATTTATGCACTTGTTTCTTTCTGGCTTAAAGCCAGACGAATTTCAAAACTTCAAATGACCAAGACATTATATCAATTATCTAAAGTGTTCAGAAAAACGGAAAAAAGGTTGGATAAATCAAACAAATAAAATGATGTTTTTTAATTAGCCCTTAATTACATGAATGAAATTTATTTGACCTGTTCAGGTTATACGATACTTTGTTTGACTGTTTTAAATTTTTCATTGTTGAAAACAGTTAGATTTATTTGATTAAAAACTGGTTAAAAAAAAACTTTATGAAGAGTCAATTTTGAACAAATTATGAGCTTCTTATACAGGAAAGCTTCGATAAGTTATATTCCAATAAAAATGCACATATTTTATACGTTTTTCAATACTTCCCGGGATTCCGGAAATTCCCGGGAAACAGGTAACAAGATTTCCCGATTCCCGGGAACGGGAAAATGGCCGGGAAATGGACACCCTAATTTTTATATTCCTAAGTTTTAACAACATTTTACAAATTGTTTGAACTTTGCAATCACGTATTATGCTATAAATATTTGTTATTTAGTTACTTCATAAATATAGTATTGAAATTGGCCTCCACTATTGTGGAAGCGTTGAGAGTCTTCAAGCGAAAACTAGTTTATTTTTTAAGAGTTTGGAAGGCGTCAGGGAGGTTTGCTTAAAAATGACGAAAGAAATCGAATAACTCAGTAAACTGAAATGTTAATGAGACAGTAAAAAAAAAATATGTTTTTTTACTGTCTCATTAACATTTTAACATTATATAACTTTAAAAAGATTATATGTATTTCCATACCGTTTTCATTGAACGAAAACGCACAACCCTTCGAAAAATATATGAAAAATCGCGCAGCTGGTAGGTAAATTGTGTTTCTGTCGAAAGTAACATTTATGCACTTGTTTCTCTCTGGCTTTAAAAGCCAGACGAATTTCAAAACTTCAAATGACCAAGACATTATATCAATTATCTAAAGTGTTCAGAAAAACGGAAAAAAGGTTGGATAAATCAAACAAATAAAATGATGTTTTTTAATTAGCCCTTAATTACATGAATGAAATTTATTTGACCTGTTCAGGTTATACGATACTTTGTTTGACTGTTTTAAATTTTTCATTGTTGAAAACAGTTAGATTTATTTGATTAAAAACTGGTTAAAAAAAAACTTTATGAAGAGTCAATTTTGAACAAATTATGAGCTTCTTATACAGGAAAGCTTCGATAAGTTATATTTCAATAAAAATGCACATATTTTATACGTTTTTGAATACTTCCCGGGATCCCGGGAATTCCCGGGAAACAGGCAACTAGATTTCCCGATTCCCGGGAACGGGAAAATGACCGGGAAATGGACACTCTAATTTTTATATTCCTAAGTTTTAACAACATTTTACAAATTGTGTGAACTTTGCAATCACGTATTATGCTATAAATATTTGTTATTTAGTTACTTCATAAATATAGTATTGAAAGTGGCCACCACTATTATGGAAGCGTTGAGAGTCTTCAAGCGAAAACTAGTATATTTTTTAGGAGTTTGGAAGGCGTCAGGGAGATATACTTAAAAATGACGAAAGAAATCAAATAACTCAGTAAACTAAAATGTTAATGAGACAGTCAAAAAAAAATTATGTTTTTTTGACTGTCTCAATAACATTTGATCCAAATCAAACAGGAAAACAGAAGCTCAAAATAATTGAAATCTTGTTTGTAAAATTATTACATTATATTGTAATCACACCGTTATCAGAGTTATATTGGTACAAAACTTCTAATATTTGTAATTCGAATTCTATTTTCGAAACTTTGTATACCAACAAACATTATTCAGCTTGTTAAAATTGATTTAAAAAATATAAAATCTCTGCACTTTATTTGTATATATGTATGTATTTAATGTCTGTATGTAATGAACTGCTACACGGAAAAAAATCTGCTAATCTCCTATCTTTTATCAAAATGCCAAAAATTAATTCATTAAAATTTATATAATACAAAACCTTAATGCGTGAATATGTACATTTACCTACATTTTATTTGATTCGGGACAAAACTGACACCGAAAACATAAAATTCAGGTTGTAACCGAGTAGGAGGTTACAAACTCCACCAAAGACACTTCGACAATGTTTTTTTTTTATTTCAAAAGGTTAAAATGACAATGAAAATTTGATAAAAAAAATCAAATTATTTTTGTCCTTTTTATGAACGGCTTTCCCACTTCTTAAATTTAAATTTGATCAAATGCGAAATTTTTAAAGAACGATCATTTTTAAACTTTTAGATTAGGCATGAGCAAATTTTGAAGGTTTTCCATAGAACAACACAAGAACATAACACGGAAGAGCTGTTTTAATATATTTTTTTTATTATTATAATTAAAGAGCGTAAGAAAATTACATCTGAAATGCGAAAAGCTTAGGAAGGTTATTTTGTCTTGAACAATCCCGTGCTGCAGAGTGATCCTTATGGGATGAATAAACCGAAAAAGTTTAAAATCTCTAAAAACGCTGTGTATGAAGTATTGTCGAGGAAATTAAATTCATTTTATAACCCATGTATAGAGTCTGAAATTGAAAGGTATAATTTTGTTTGTCAGTTCGTTAAAAGCATTATTAACACTTTTAAATTGTTGTTTTGATTAAATAAATAATAACTGGTAAAAATCTGTACTTAATCTCGAAAATCTTTATTCTAAAAGATGTAAATTTTTTTTGGATGAATTTATACTTTAGGTAACCTACTGAAATTCGTTTGCATTTAATACTAAAGAAAAATTTGTTGTGAGGCCCGCAAGCAAGTCTTAATGCCAAAATTTAGCCCTCCTGTTTAAAATGTTGGCCAACCTTGCACTAAACTGTCCACGAGGCTGCACGGCTCCCTAAAACATTTAACATCACTAGAGCCAATCACTGAATTTAAGGGTGATTTTTTGTGTTGGGTGTTAGGTAAATGTCTAGTTTCTTGATCCCATATTTAGGAATTTGTTTTGGTAAAATCTCCGGAACCGGTAAACTGATAAATGCCATACTTAGCTGCATTGAACAGAATAATAATATCTTTCATTGAGTGGTTTTTGGATGTATATGGCGAAAATTTAATCAAAGCTTTCACAAAAAAGTTCATCTTTTAGAGCATTTTTATATTACTTAAAAAAATGAATGAAATATCTGGAAAATGCCGTTGAAAAACGCACAAGAATGGACAGTAAAAAACTTCAGTTGGAAAAGTTTCATTTTGAATTTCTATTCGAAGATAAAAATTGGAATGAAAATTCAATGAAAACTCGCAGTATGGCCGATTGGACCAATTAAAGTAACTAATTGCATTACTATAGGTGTAAGCTTGTAAGGACTTGACAAACAGAAATGAATAAACGGTATCTCATTTCCAAACCAAATCCCTGTTGCTAATTCATTGAATTCAACAAAAATTTTGCATTATTCATTATTATACTTATGCTTATAAAGTTAAAATTCTAGATTTCCCAGTTTTATAAACTTGATTCTAATTGATTTTCAATGTTTCTCATTTTTTCATTCAAATTCAATAATTCTCGGCATTTGCCTTGATATTGTCCGGAGAATTTTTTTTTGTAATTTCTGTTTATCAGTTTAGGTTTCAATTGAAAGCAATATTCCTTGCACTTGTGCAAGACATTCGAACTTAATTGAAAAGAAAGTTTTTCTTTGTTCCACCTATTCTGTGCTACAAGTCTTCAATAAATAACTTTTAAGTAGGTACTGTTATTTGTTCGAATATAGAAAAAGCTAATAAAAAGTAGGTGCTATCGCCTACATTTTTTTACTGATGAGAAAATATTTAAAAACATAATCATCATTTACTGAGAACTCCTCAAATGTACTCTTTTTTCAATAAATAAGAAAAAATAGTGAATTATTTTTCATGTGGGTAAACATTTAAAACATTCCAGATTTTCTCGGGCATTTACTAGATTTCAGAGTAAAGTGAACAAGAAAAGCAAACTACAGTCTGGCTGGTTGCCACAATAATGCAAAAACAACTCACTATTTTTCTGGATTTCACAGGAAAAAAACAAAAACTAAAGTTGGACTAAATTTTTCGGGTTACCTTTAAAATTTTTTTTTTTTTTTGGAAGTTTGGAAAACGATTTTAACGTTGCTGGCGTGTTTCGATAAAAATAAAGAAATTTGTAGTATTATTCTCCACTTCATTCGTGATTTTTTATTTTTCGAATTATTACTGAATTCAGCTGGTGGTTCATAAATTTTGATCCTTGTCATTGGTTTCCGATCCAAAGTTTTCTTTATTAAATTAAATATATGTATACTAAATATTAGATCTTTCAAAGAGATCCTGAGCAAAACTTTAATGTCACCTTGTTAAAGATACGCTTTGGAATAAAATTCGTTGTAAAAACTTACTCTTACCCTGATTTTGAAATGGCATCAATTAACAGATATTTATTATGTAAGCCAAAGTTTTATACAGTACTAGCTGACCCGGTAAACTTCGTTTTACCTTCTAAAGTATAAATCGTAATTAATGTTCAATTTCATCTACACGTCCTTAACTGCATTCTTATGGAAATCGTAACAAATAAAGTTGAATTTGTATTGGGACCACCTTCCATAAAAAGTGAGATCCTTGAAACTATTATACAAACCATCTCTGACGCAAAAAACCCTCGGATACCAAATTTCACTTCATTCCGACCAACCATTCATACGTGATGTTGTTACAAAGAAAATGCCTCAATTTTTATATATAAGATGTTGGATTTAATATTTTATATAAGACACAAGTTCTCATTTTATTCTAAAATTTGTTTATTTTGTTATGACCTTGATATGACTTTGTTTTCTTTTATTTTGTAATTGAAATAAGATCTTATTTTAGTATAGAATTTTTTCTTCAAAATTTGAAAGGAGAACTCTTGACTTTTTAAAAGCATTTTTATTCTTAATCTGAATTATCAATTGCTTTACCGAATTTGAGCTAAGGATTGATTGGTATTCGGATTGAATGAACTGCTTTAATTTTTAAGGCCCTCAGAAGGCTTAATTTGAAAGTGATCTTTCAAATAATAGTTTAATTGAAATGTCAAATAAAGGTGTCTTTGTCTTATACACACGCCATGAAAAATATGGAACAAAAAGAATTTTGGAAAATTGACAGAAACCAATTCAAAATTATCAGGCTCTTTCATCAAGAAACAGGAAACCAAAAACGGGGCATCCATAAAAACGTAACGCTTCCAGGGTGAAGAGAGTATGCTTGATTTACGAATTGTGACATTGAGGAGGGGGAGGTATGCTCAGCGTTACCTAACGATTTTTATTCCTTCATAAAATAATTCTGCATCTATTTAAATGTTTTTCCATCATAATTTTGACAGATCCGTAATTATAAGCGAACCAATGTCAGTTGTAAACATCAAAACAGTTGATACTTATTCGTCCCTTTTACAACATTTTGGGAGAGATTTCCTGACAATCTATATTTTCGTGAAATAATCGTTGGAAAACCAAATATTATAAAGTAAAATATATTTGGAATCCCTCCTTGAGTATAATAAAGTGAATTGGAATTTTATAGGAAAGGTTTATATACTTCAAACATTTTTGCTTAGCTAGCAATAACAGGAGCTCCTATTTTTTTCGCGAATATTCTATCACTATGCTATGGCCCAACGCTATGGTGCGAGTAAGTAAAAGTAAATGCAAATGCAATTCAAGAACTTTATGCAGTCTTGCTTGGGCTGACAGGTTTAGGTCTGGGTCTGGGTCTGGGGCTGGATCGTTTTGCTTGCCGCAAGGTTTGGCTATCGGTTTCTTCTGGTTCTGGTTCTGAAATACGAGACGATGTGGTCAAACGTGACTTCACATTGGAATGAGAATAATCAGGGAGCCCTGAATGCCGTAAGGCTGCAGCAGAAGTTCGGAGAATATCAAACGGTTCAATTCAATGATGAATTGCGTAAACCCAGAGCCAGCCCTTTTATCACCGAGATGTTTTGAAGAAGGTGAGACCTTGCAAGGTTCGGTTATGAGTTTTTATTCATTGGATGTTAACTTTCAATACTTTTCTTTAAATTGCCTATCTGCCTTGTTCATTGGAATAAAAAAGATTTATAATAAGTGACATAGACATTAATCACGAGCTTATTTATCAATGACCATGCCATTTAACCTTACAAAAGATGTTTCCGCTCTGTCTTCAAATTAGCTACAACCCAAGACTTTCTATGCATTTGAATATTCAACATGTAGATACACACAATTGATGAAAGATATGAAATATGCATTTGGCAGGAGCACAGAAATAAATAAAATACGTGCTTGGGGAGAAATGTCTCATTTAATTTGAAATGTGCTCAGAAAATATGCACCTGGTAATCTAAACCAATCCAACGGGAACAAAAGGTTTAATTATACCTTCAATCAAGAAACTGTTCGATTAAGGTCTTCAGTTTGATTGTCGTGTGTTACAGTTATTTATACTTTTCATTATTTACAAGCTGACCCGGTGTGCTTTGCAACACCTTAAAAAAATAAATGTAATTTTAGAATTTTTTTGATTTATTTTTTAGTAGGCATTATTTTGAATCAAATTTCAACATAGCTCAGAAGGAGGGGCGTTATTTGAACTTTTCCCTTACCCTTCCTAGCCAAACTTGATTCCATTGGCTCGAATAGTTCTCAAGTTAAGCAATAAAAATGGTATGATAGCCCCCCTCCACCCATCCTGGATCTCCACTGGAAGAAGATAGGGATCTAAATTAATCTTAGAAACCTTTCTCGTATTCTAATAACCTTCCATGCTAAATTTGGTTCCATTAACTTAATTAGTTCTCGAGTTATAGTAAGGTAAGACCCCTTCCCCCTTCTCTATCTCACCGATGAACGAAGAAAGGGATACCGAATATTCATATAAACATTCCTAATACCCAAATACTCTTTCATACAAAATAATACGGTTTAATTTACTTGATCAGTTCTTGAGCTATGCAAACATTTGCCTTTTTTTTAACCCTCCCCATGAGGGTACAAAACAGCAAGCGAGAGATTCTACTCTACACTAAAAAATTTAAATTTAGAACGAACCAAATTATGATTATAGAGAAAGGTTAATCAACAGTAACAATGTAGACTAAAAACTATTGCCAAAACCTCAAAACCTCAACCAAAGTCCAAAATTCTGCTACACTTTTCCAAAGTTTTCTGTTTTTGCATCGAAATTTAGGTCTGAATATTGAATTTTGAATTAAATCAAACCCATTTCGGAGGTTCTGTTTCCATAATCCCCATAATTGAAATACATATTCATAATTAAAAAAAAAAATTATTTCATACATAATTTTCACTGATCTTTTTTTTTGCAAAATAAAATATTTATGGATAAAAAAAAATCTCAACGTTATAAATTTTTGCAAACACATGCTTAGCTAAGGCTAACTTTGAGGATTTATGCAAAAAAAAACAATTTGAAAAGTGTACGAATAAGGTTTTGAAAATCAAAGAGACTTAACAGTGTACATAATTGTTTTCAACTATAAACTTAGTTATTGTATGCAGATTACAATAAATAAAGCCATTGTTTTAAAAATTCTTCAGTTATCTGTTTCTATCAAATCTATTTTTTTTCTGTTTCGATTATAGTTGTTTTACCATCTTTATGGCATTCGCGACTTATATCAACGTTGCAGTTGGCGGACAGTTATTGAAAAACTTATCCGGTACAACTGTGTTCGATGTCTACTCTTGGGCTCGAACTCACGGACATCGGCTCAGGAAGCAACAGACTTGCCAACTGAGCTATATCACAAGCCACTATCAAATCTAATGATATTGGGTTTTACTATGTTATGAGCTACATCATTCATTGATAACTAATAAACCGACAACCTTCTTTAAAAACAAAAACTGATTTGGAATCTATTTATAATCCTTCATTTAAAAGAGGATTAATATATTACCTAGCATTTCTAGTTTATAAGAAATCCTGAAGTGTTAAATATACAATAGGAAAAATATAACTATTTTTGACATCGATGAAGAAAATTTATGAGCATTTGGTATCAAAGATTCAAATTTCATTAACAACTTTGTTGGAGACTGCGATTTTTTTTTTACTAATACCTACTTTGAAAAAATTTTTGATATATTTTGATTTATCGCAATATTTTGTTGTTTTGTTCTAAAACTTTACTCGAAACACAAATATGTATATTTTAAGTGAAGTACCATGCAATGTTGAATCATTTTAACATTTTTTAAAAATGTAATGTCTTCTACCGACATAAACACACCTTCATAAAAAAAGCTCGTAGAAATTCTGAACAGTATTACTAAAATCTCATATGACTATTTTATTTTAATTTTTGTCACGATTTTCACAAATTTTCAAAGGAATCTCAACATATCCAAGCTTTAAAAAGTGTAATTCGAAATTTTCTGGCTAAATTATTATCAATTATCGAAAAATGTTAATTTTGAAAGCACATCTAATAAAAATTTATTTGGACCCCGTGATAACTCAGTAATGTCAAATTTATTATTATTAAGCTACAAGAAAACACCGTGACTTGCGTAAAGATGATTGTCTTGTGTTTAACTTTCGAATTCAACATTGTCTCTCGAAAATCAGAATATAAGCGTTTTTTTTTAAATTTCCAAATTCAGAGACAAACCAGCCAAAGGGTGAAAGCATCTTTAAATAAAGGAAAAAAAAGTTGCCAAATTTGAAACAAAAATTTAACTTTGATTCGTTTGTTTTTACATAATTGATAGTTATTTTTTTAATGAATCATAACCTGCAAAACTTGAAAAAAAATTAAGAGACTTTTTGAATTTCTCGTCTCGTTTTTCGAGGCAGTTTTAAACTCTGAGTTTCAGTAAAATTTGTGATTTATTTTTTTACAATTTAAAGGGGTAATTGAAGAGAGATCAGAATAGGTAATAAATTTGAAAACTTATGATATTCCTCTTACACACTTTTTTGACTGTTCAATTCTGTCTAGGGAAATTGAATTATAGTTCTGAATTTTGAATTTTGGTTTGAATCCCTGATCTTGGAATCAAGACTTAATCTCGGTTCTATTTGTTAATTTTCCTGGTTTTGGGACTAAATTCCCGGTTTTTCCGGTTCGATTTTCAATTCCCGGTTTTTCCCGGTTTTCCCGGTTCTGTGGCCACCTTAATATATACTGAACATTGTTTGTGGTGATTTACATTCCCATTTAGGATAAAACTATTAAAAAAATAAAAAATATTTTTTTTAATGGTTAAACGTTTATTGACAGTTGTGGAGAAAAAAACTGCATAATAACAGCAAATATTTATTTCTGAAATTGTGCTCATTTTGAAATTCCATTTTCAAAATGTGTTCGCAAATAAACATTGACATTTTGTTTAATATGCATAAACGTTTCCAATGATACGAGCTAAACCAGCTTTTCATATGAACATATGAACATATGAATATGAACAAATGAAATTACACATTACCAATTTTTCACGTAGGTTTTTTAATTTATTTATTGGTTATCAAAGATCGATTTTAGTTGAAACTGATTAATTTGATGTTTAGCACACGTTATATCACTAAATCTAGAAGTGATAGATAAACTCTGACAAAAGATTTGCATTCAGGAAGCCACAATCTTCTAAAATCAGTTATTAAAACATAAGCAGCAAAAATGCTGTTTCCTTGCGAATGTTTCAAATATTGTGAGCATTTTTTGATAGGAATTGTAATTGATCCTTGATTCAATGATGATAACCTTTTTGTAGCATTACATCACATCAAATCAGAGAGATACATTCGACTTTCATTTCGAATGAAGTTGATCAATATTTATTATCCTTTTTTTTTAAATCATATAAATCAAGAAAAACGTTTCAATCCTAAGAACATGGTGCTATCAAAAAAAGCTTTGTGGGCCACAAAAAGACAGCCGCGGGCCAAATGTGGCCCGCTTGCCATGGTTTGGGCATCCATGGTCTTAATCATGGGTGGCCAACATTTTCAACAGATGGTGCAAATTTTAAAAATAAGATTTGCTAATCAAATAAAATATCTTTGATATTCAAACAAAGCTGATAATAACAGTTTTTTAGGAACCTATGAAAATTTTAGAAAAATTATACGCCTAGGTTACCTTAAGTATAGAATCATCTATATAGGTAATTTTTGTTGTTGATTTGGATCCAGATTCTCTGCCCTGTGTACAACAATTAATTATGAATTTTTATATTTATTTTTTTTTATAAAGTGCTTATGAGTTCACAGAAATGAATTTAAGATTTAATTTCAAACGCAAAATGAACATAAGACCGCTGCAAGGATTGTATGGAAAAGATTGAATTTAAAAATTTTACACCTGCCATAAATTATTTTTTGTTGTTTTTAAAGCCAATAAATCTCTTAAATTTTCGACAGCAATTTATTCAGTCAAGATTTAGCACAACAAGCTAAAATATTGTATAGGAAAACAAACTTTTTCACTCAAAAATTAACATAGATGTAATGAAAGTCCAAATATATTCAACTTAGCAATATTTTTTTTATTTTTCTGTACTAAATTTTATTTCAATAATCCATGAACTAAGTTTGGACTCCAAGAAAAATATTCAATGTTGTACAAAAAAAATAAAAATATTTTGTCTCTTTTGAACGTTTTTGGCTGCTTTTGAAAAGGTGACTTATCATAGAATAGAAAAATTCTTAAAAAATTGATTGCGTTTGTTTGTTCTTAGAAAGATGACTAAAACGCTAACAAGCTAACCCAAATGTTATAGCTACTTTTAATTAGATTCTGAATTTTAGTATCAAAATATCCTATTTTTTCACAAAAAAAACTTAACTTCTACTTATACTAGCGAAAACTGAAGATAAAGATCGATAAAAAACAATAAGAATAATAAAGATATTTTATTTCGAGCCTGACTGAGATTTCTGTATGAACTAGTTGGCAAAAGAAAATAAAAACTTGATGCCCAAGAATCAAGAATTGAGTATCAACGTTTATTTTTGTTTATTACCAAGTACTTAATCACGATGAAAATTTTGTGAAAACATTTTTCAAATGGTCCATAATTTCAAATTTTAATTTATATGGAAAAATTACCCATAAACAAGTTTAAAACGAAAGAACACATTTCAAGTGGTCATGACAAAATTTTCAGAGCGTTTTTTTTAAGCAAATCATGTATATAAATTACGTTTGATTGCGTGTTAAAACAAACAATTTTTTACAAAAATATTAACAGTGTTTAATTTTTTTGTAGTGGTATATTTTGTACGACACTTTTTCTAACATTTGATACTAATTTAAAATTCATAAATCGATTCACGTCGCGATTGGTTGCAAAATCACATAATTATTTCTCTATACCCTAAACCAGTGGTCGGCAACCTTTTGAGTCGGAAGAGCCAAAAACCTCAAATTTTAAAAATTTTAGAGTTTGAAAGAGCCACATAAAAGATTGTTTTGTTTTTTTTTTAATTAAAAAAATCAAAATAAATGAATGATTAATGAACATCAGTTTTACAAAAATAACTTCAAATGCGTTAGAGTTTTTTTTTCTTACTCTTGGATTTTTCTTTTCATTCTGTTTCTGATTATCTTTCAGAGCATAGATTCTCTTCTGGATCGTCAACTCTTCTTACATGGTTTGAATGTATACCAATTTTAATACGTAGGCAAAATCGAGTCAACAAAGTTTTAAGTGCAAATAAAGCTTGAATGTTTATAATTTCTTCGGCAAAGACAAGCTTTTAGAATAACGAAGTAAAGAGAAATATTTTTTTTAATATTGAAAAGCTTTTTCAGTATATTAGCCAGATTTAGTATTCTAAAAAGTATGAGGTTTAAATCAACTAAAATTTATTTAGTCTATAATTTTTATCTTAAAAAATTATGCTCCTGACAACTGGTAGGATTTTGAAAATTCATAACATCAAGCGAACGAGTCTTCAGAATTTTATGCATCTGGAAAATTCAAAAATCTCATTGCATGTCACATGTAATTCTTTAGTATTGTGCGTTTAATTCAATGAAAAATACAATATGATACATTGTATATTATTCATCAATGCTTGTCAAAGCTTAGTTTGTTGGAGTAAAATGTTGATTGACCAGTATAAATTTCTAGAAATGATATTATGTAGACTTCATGTAAAAATCAATATCAATATTTTATCAATATTTTTAAAGTTTAAAAAAAATAAATAACAATAAATCAACGATGATTAACTAACAATCGCAAATGAAAAATAAAATCCGTTACTGCAAATTTGTTCAAAATTTGTGTGCTTTTTGGGCATATTGGTTGCACCATCACACTTAAATTTTTAAATATTTATGTTCAAAGACTCAAAGGTTTACATTCAATACATATTAATAAATTATTTTAAAAAAAAACTGCTTCAGAGCGAAAATGTCAATTTAGTTATTGGAAACAAATATTTAACCTGTGGTGAAATTTTCAAATAGTTTTTACGAATTGTAATTACTATTTATTCTCAATGATGATTCGAGTTTGAAAGCTGTCAAACTTTATTTTGTAATTCTCAGTTCTTAGTTTTGGAATTTTGTATTTCAATGTCATGTAGATATTTATTGAACAGATTTTCCAGAACTTTTCTGTAAGTATCCAGGCCGGGCATTGGGTTTCTAAATGTAAAACTAAACGTATTTTTCGAAAAATACAAGAAAAAAGCTGAAAAATAAACACACGAAAATGATTTTCTTTACCAAGGCACATCAGAGGCGTTCAATGCTTATTTAACAATTTCAAAAAATGCATGCGAATTTATTTTGTAAAATTAGTGGAAAATTTGGAGTTTCATAAAAAAAATTTGATTAATCCTGGAAAAAAACGGGTCTTTTCCCTCGATAAAAGGCAACCAGACCGGGCCTGGCCTCATCAAATTTTTCTTTGAAAATCTGGGCAAGCTTCGGATGAAGCGGTAAATTGGAATGCTAATGGCCGTAAGAACGGGGAGCGTTTTGAGGGTTAACCCCTCTACCATGAGGGTCCAAGAAAAGCAAGCGAGGTTTTTTACTCAACACTCAATTTTTGGTTCTCACTAAAATTTTGTAATTGAATAAGATTGTTCAAGTAACAAACTTGACTTAGAACTTTAGCATCAGTTCTAATTCAAGTCAAGTCAACCCACACTAATCTCAGGTAAAAAATTCTGCAACAGTTATTCAAAATTTTCTCACTTGTTGATTGAAACTCAGTTCTTTATATTAAATTTTAAATGAGAATCAATTCATTCCAGCAATTTTGATACCAAACTGTCAAAATCATAATTGTATTTCTGTTTTTATATTTTATTTTCTGTATCGAGTTTAAGATTTTTGATTTGAAATTTGAATAATTATTGGAAACTTTTGATAGAAAGATAAAGTTTGGAAATCCTGGTTCAAACAAAATTTGAGCCATGAATTTCACAATGCGTATGCATTTTCATAATTAAAAAGCTTTATTTTCTGAATTTGGAAAAAAGAAGAATAATAACCGTCCTGAGTATTTGTTTTGTTTAAAGATAAAAAATTCTTGAACTTAATTCTTATGCTAAATTCAGGTATAGCCAAGCTTTAAAAGGCCATCCACAACTGAAAACTCGGAACTAGATCTTCATTTTTTTATTCTGAATTTGAATTAAGATTTAGAAAGCGTATTGAAGTTCGGAAACAGATTAAAAATTCAATTTTTTAATGCAGGTTCAGAATTTGGATTTAGAAATAATATTACATTATTTTTAATTCCGATTTAGATTGTAAATTGAGGTTTATAACGTTGATTGGTAACGTAATTTTAAAATTTCAGCTGAAGATCACAAATAATAAGCAAAATTTGATTTTATTTGGAAGTTGATTTTATGAACAAAAAAACTAATTGCTTTTCATGAAAAAAGCATCCACATGATTTTTGCGTTGGAATTGATTTTAGATGAAGAGTGTTTGCAGATAAAGAAACATGTAATCTTCACGAGGAAAAACTCGGTGTTTTGATTCGTTTATTTTCAAATAGCAGCTTTTTAGATAGAGAAAATAGATAGATTACTTCAGCTTAAAATTTTTTATATTTTTTGCATCGATGATTGATTGAAATGGTTGATTAATTCTAATAAAATTCTGGAAATTTCAACTGATCAATTTTCATAGAGGGATAAAAGCAAAATGTAATAGAGTAAGGTGGGGTAAAAGTACGAGCCGGGTAAAAGTACGTTTTGAGATTATTACAAACCGAGAACAGTAAAATTCAAAACTCTGGCGTGGATTGATAGTGATTTGGACTGCCTACATCCAGACATAATTTTTATTTGGAAAAATTGAAAACACTCCCAAAAATGAGGTAAAGCAGATTTTTTGCCCAAATGATGTAATATTTAAAATAACGGCAAACATGTTTGAAAAATCAAAATTCTGGCTTTCAATGAAAGTCTTAATATATCTGTTTAGTTGTTTTCAACCACTAGCAAATGCCGAAGAGAGAATTTAATTAATATGTCTCTGTTATGCACAATAAATTGTGAATCACAAGAAGCCTTGAAGGGGCAAAAGTACGAACTGCAAATGGGGCAAAAGTACGAATAATATACAGGGTCTACTGAAGTAAATCTGAACGGAAAGTTTTAACTTCTTTCTAAAGTTCACTGGGAACAACAGCGCATGTTTTTGATTCTACAAAGACTTGCTCGCGCGAAAAATTGCTCAAATACGATGAGAACTGAATAACGTAAACCTGTTGAATATGGAAAATTATTGGAGAACTCCAAATTCGCGCAGGTTGTTCCCCCATGTATGGAATTTGTGTCAGAAGCGCACACAGAAGTTACTGCTGTAAGCAAAGATTGATATAAAATAATTTTACTTATGACTTCATGCAGAATTGTGGAATTTTGAATGGTCGTACTTTTACCCCACGTCATTCGAACTTTTGCCCCAGGGGTGGGGTAAAAGTACGTTTCGATAGCAGTTAGGCATTTTCACTACTGCTATCAAATGCGACGATCGATGATCTTCGTAATTTTTTAGAAGAGAGATAAAATTCTAAGGAATCCAATGCTGTTCTTGGTTTTTTAGAAAAAAAAAAATGCAAAATTTTCCAAAAATAGGATAGCACTAAGGTCGTACTTTTACCCCACCATACTCTATTTTACATTGTTTGATTTTTTTTGTTTCGATTATAGTCGTTTTACCATCTTTATGGCATTCGCAACTTTATCCACGTTGCAGTTGGCGGATCGTTATTGAAAAACTTATCCGGTACAACTGTGTTCGATATTTACTCTTGGGCTCGAACTCGCGGATATCGGCTCAGGAGACAACAGACTTGCCAACTGAGCTATGTCACAAGCCCTTACGTAATTTGATAACAAAACAGAGTCTGTCCAAAAACGACTTTTTTGTAAATGATAAACTTTGATTTTTCTGTGTTTGTGTTCGATTGATTCAAGAATATACAAACGTTTGGAAATAAATAATCCGATGATAATTTTATTCTGTTGTATTAAAACAACAATTATTTTTTGCATTTACAGTTAATGGTAAACTAATTCTTGATTACGTTGCTGATGCTTCAAAAACAGTAAAAAGCAAAGAAATTGTAAAAATAGGCTTCTAAAAATGCTATTTTGCCATTTGGTCCTCTCTGCTTGTTCCTACAGCGGATGCAACTTTAAAATTCTTTTCTGAACCAATGAAAATCCGTGTGCCGGATCGTAAGACTTAATTATCACTTCAACACGATCTTATTAATATTTTTTTCAAAAATATAGGTACATAATATTAGCGCAGTTAGCTAAAGAGCCGCAGCTTTATATTAAAAGAGCCGCATGCGGCTCGCGAGCCGCAGGTTGCCGACCTATGCCCTAAACCAAGCTCGCTGGATTTTCCGGTTTTATTAGGGCATGTCCGAATATTCAAATGTTAAAATGTAGGAAGGATGCGAACCAGCTGGGTATGCGGAAACTCTAAAAAAAAAAGGTTTTTGTTAGATTTATTCACATTTATTACAAAACCAAGCAAAAAACTGAAGTTTAGTTTTTTTTTTTGCAACAACTTAACCTTCCAAAGCTGCTCGGGTCAGTATGACCCGAAACGCACATTCAGATCATTTGAATCTTCATTTCAATATTCTGAAGAACTGAGATTGTTAAGAGACCAAGTATGTTCTATGGAAACGCCAACAAACGACAGGTAAAATTGGATCTAAAAGGATATTTTGCGAACAGCTTTGGAGGGTTATCATATAAAGTGGCACTTTTAAGAATAAGATTGATAGTAGAAAATTAGTAATCATTTTGAATATTTTAAGATTTTTTTATCATTGTAGAAATTTAACTCCCAAATTGAGATTCCACAGCATCCTCAGTAGTTGTATTTATTAACTTCTTGTAATTTGAAAATCACAAGAGAAACACCATTTCTACCTCTTACGACAATGCCATATTTTTCAATTTGGAAACCCAATATACTTTTTCGATTCCGCATGTCGGCAATCTCACAAACTTTCAAAGCGGCTTCCACACTAAAAGATATTCGTATACACCTTTTGATGTCATTGAAAAGTTCAACCCAAAAACACTTTTAACTTGATAAAGAATTGACCCATCCTATAGAAACAAGTCAAGGAGCTCGAGTTTTGTTGAAGTCAATTTTTGTTCGAACGCTTCCTCGCAAAGATGCTTTTGGTTTGCATTTTGCTGTCAATTTTTTTCAATGATAGGTACAATTAGCTCCTTGCAGTTTGGTAGCCTTACATGCGTCCTTGGGATTTTTTGTGGATTTAACGTTGAAAATCGTTAAATCCACAAAAAATCCCAAGGACGCATGTAAGGCTACCAAACTGCAAGGAGCTAATTGTACCTATCATTGAAAAAAATTGACAGCAAAATGCAAACCAAAAGCATTTAAATAAACAAAATTTTAAAAAAAAATCAGAAATACAGGTTCTCAAAAACTAGTAGGTATTTAAGTATTTAATTATCTATCACAGGTATCACTGGTAAATTCAAGGTACATGGGAGAATTCTTGGACTTTTCCGTTATAATTTATCGTCTTAATTTTTTTCAGAAAACACTTTGGTTTATTAGTTTTTGAAACGCCGATATAAAGCACAGCACTATGAGTGATTTGGAGAAAGGCTTGCAAAAACAACTTTCCTCGTAAATAAAAGATATTTGAAACATTATTCCAAATAAAGGGGAGATAAGAGCATCACGAGCATCCGGGGCATAGTAAGCACTCCTCAAGATTAATTTCGTACTTGCTTCAGTATAAATTTTTCAGCAAAAAAGAAATCTCCTTATCATCTTTATAGAAATATTCAAAAAATAAAAACAACCAGGATCTCAAGTGACGAAAAAATATAATTTTTGAGCACCGGAAAATAAGCTCTTATGATCGGTTAAATCATCTTGATCTATAATAAATATACGAGCTGCAACACGCTGTAGAGTAAGGTGGGGTAAAAGTACGAGTCGAGTAAAAGTACGTTTTGGGATTATCACAAACCGAGAATAGTAAAATTCAAAACTCTGGCGTGGATTGATAGTGATTTGAACTGCCAACAACCGGCCATAATTTTTTTTCGTAGAAGTTGAAAATACCCCGAAAAATGAGATAAAGTAGCTTTTTTGCTTGAATGATGTAATATTCCAAAAAACGGCAAACATGTTTATGTAATCAAAAGTCTGACTTTCAATGAAAATTTTAATGTATCTTTTTAGTTGTTTTTAATCACTATCAAATGCCGAAGAAAGAATTTAATTACTATTTCTCTATCCATCACAATAAACTGTGAATCATAAGAAACCTTGAAGGGGCAAAAGTACGAACTGCAAATGGGGCAAAAGTACGAAGGGTCTACTGAAGTAAATCGGAACGGAAAATTTTAACTTCTTTTTTAAATGCGCTGGAAACATCAGCGCATATTTTTGTTTCTTCAAGACTTGCTCGTGCGAAAAATTGCTCAAATACGATGAGAACTGGATTTCGAAAACCTGCTGAATATGGACAGTTAGTAGAGAACTCCGAATTCGCACAGGTTATTTGCCCATGTATAGGTTTTGTATCAGAAGCGAACAAAGATGCTGCTGCTGTAAGCAGAGATTAATACAAACTAATTTTTCTGTTGACTTCATGCAGAATTGTGGAATTTTGAATGGTCGTACTTTTACCCCACATCATTCGAACTTTTGCCCCAGAGGTGGGGTAAGAGTACGTTTCGATAGCAGTTAGACATTTTCACTACTGCTATCAAATGCGTCGACCGATTATCTTTGTAATTTTGTAGAAGAGAGATAAAAGTCTAAAGAATCAAATGCTGTTCTTGTTTTTTTGGAAAACAACCGGCAAAATTTTCTAAAAATAGGATAGCACTAAGGTCGTACTTTTACCCCACCATACTCTACACATTGTTTCTCAATTTTCACCATCATTAGATTTTTGATTTTTCACTTTAATCAATTATAGAACGCATTTTTACTTTAACTTGTTGAATCGGGGTGAACAGGGCACCATTAATCGGGGCACGATGAGTTTTTTTGCCGTAGAATCTAGCAGCGAATTCAACTCGATGAAGTCATCCGCATTATAGAGCTACAGCTTGTCTAGTTTCATCTGACGATTTGGCCTATTGGTAAGGTTTTAGAGGTGAACAGATGACTCGAGTTCATTTCCTGATCTTTGCGATTTTTTTTTCATTAACCATTCATGATCGATTATTTTGATTTTTGTATTATACGGCTTGTAGTGCTATCCGCTTAACTAAACACCAGAAACATAATGTTTGAGTGTGTGTGTGGATTGTTTGTATTCTACAAACAGACAAACATTTTTCTAATATAGCTTTGTTTGATGGACTCACGATTCACCGTTAAGTGCAAAATGCATCGATCATGAATGGTAAATAATAAAAAAAAAATCGCTTCGACCAGGAATCGAACTCGAGTCATTTGTTTATCTCTCCGACACCTAACCAATAGGCTAAATCGACAGATGGAAACCAGTTACGTTGTAACTCTATAATTCAGTTGACTTCATCGAGTTGAATTCGCTGCTAGATTCTACGGTTAAAAACGCTCATCGTGCCCTGATAAATGGTGCTCATACTGCCCCAGAATGAGTTCTCATTAGACCCCAACAGTGACTGATTTTCAGAATTCGGCAAAAAATTTTATAATGCTTTTTTAGAAGTTTTTATCTACTTTTTTAAGTTTCAACCAGTTAGGAAGTAGACGAAATAATGATGTAATTCACATGCTTTAGTGGTTTTCTATGATTAATTAAGCGTCCTTCTTTAGGCCTAGCATGCCCTTATCATCCCTATCATTGAGATATATCATCGAAATTATTGAAAGTTGAGTAATATTCTTGTCACAAACGACGTTCTCACAACAAACTACGTTCCTTATAATAAAAAAGCGATAAAATTTTGATAAATAAGAAGTATCGTACCTCTCAAAGTAAATTTTCAATAATCCATTTTCAGTTGCACTAATCACGTTCATAAGCTTTTGCTAGTTGGCACTCAATATATTTTTATTTTTTGGATTTGGCTCACTGCACTCTTTTATCCGATTACATTTAATAATATCACCAATCACCAAACTACATTCCAAGTGTGATGTCAGTGACTGATTGGGGATAGCTGTTGGTTTTTTTCTTTTTTTCAACGCTCGGTCAGCGAGCAGCGGTCGAACTTTTCAACAGCTTCACAATTTATTCCAACTTTTTTTCATCTTCTTTTCTCGTATATCTCCTTGGGTACTGATAGAGGAAATCCAACTGCTTTGAAATATGGGGAAAAAAAAATTAAAAACTGAATCGTGCGCCGGAGTAATATTCCACCTTTTATTTTTTCATTTTTTTTTCTCTCACTAGCCGTTGGTTTAGACGCGCAAGGTGGAAAATATCACTTGTGAACACACTATCGAGATTTGAAATCACTGCTGCAGCTTGTCATCGGTTTGTTACTGGTTGGTGTAGTTGTAGAACTCTTTTAGCAGCTGCCAATACAGGGAAAAAAACGGAAGCTGCACGATTTCGGAAGCTGAGATAAATGACACAGGTGCACTGGTGCATTGGTGCATTAAAACTAGAGGAGAGCTCTTGTTGTATTGACTCGTCACTTTCTTTCTTTCCTTCTTTCGATATACAGATGTTGCACTTCGTTAGGATTTTAACGGTCACTTGCCGGTCGCTGACAGGATAACTGCTTTGCTCTTTATTATGTTATGTAATATTTAAACATTTTTTCCCCAAACTACAGAACTTCAAGGATGAAGATTTTTTTTTCAAAAAATGCACCTACAGCTGCATCACTTCACCCTACACTTAGGTATTCCAGAAGAGAAGCCCTTCAAAGAAGATTCGGCTCCAGGTGAGTAACTTGTTTGAAATTCAATTTGACACCTTCGATGGCGCGAATGCACCGGCACAAATATGCAAATCTCTTCATGCAAGTCGCTCGCGTTCCCCGAGAGCAAATAGGACGGAATCTGTCACCGTACTACACTGAGTGCTGCTGTCACTTCACCAATCCATGGATGGAAAACGACACCGCAAATAATATCCTTGGCGACCGGAATACCTGGTCGGGACGCGCCAATTCCATTCCATTGTTGCTCTGCTAGCCAGCTACCAGAAATCGGGCACTATCCGGCGGATTTAGCCGTTTTTTCCCCAACTTCATTCAGACAGTAGAATAAAACCCAATTCACATTGGTTCCCCAACCAACAAAAAATATCCACCAGACAACCACAGGAGCAAAAAAAACACACCAACCAATATCAGCCAAATCACCCAACCGAAAGTTCCGCGGCAAGTGTTTTCGAACCACGTGTAAATCCGACGAAAGCGCGCTTCCAACTGAATGTTGGCGCGCGGCAAGTCTAGCCAGAAACTTGCTGACTGACGGTCGCCATACACGCGCCGGTGAATGACACGAGCATGGGGAGCAACGAAGTTCACTCGGGTTGGCTGCGTTCTTATGTTTTCGAATTCGGGCGGGAGAGAATGAACGTTTGTTGGGTGAGGGACCACGTGTATTTGCCACCCATCGGCCGACCGGTGGGTAGAACAATTGGTTGGAATCTGCCGGTTGGGCCGTTCGTGTGGATTTGATGAATTATTGCATCTCAGGCTGCTGAGAGAACTTGAATGGGGAGCCGGTTTGAGAATTGAGATTGCTCGGGGAGCCGAATTCATTGCCGGTATACTGTTGTTCGTTGAATTTGCGAGATATGGGCTCTAATTTGCCTAAGCATAAATTCAAGAATTTGAGCTTGATAAGTAGATGTAGTGTTTTGGAACTTTTTTTTTGTTTCGATTATAGTCGTTTTACCATCTTTATGTGAAAGTGAAAGTTCACCACAATGGCATTCGCGACTTTATCAACGTTCCAGTTGGCGGACAAATATTGAAAAACTTACCGATACAACTGTGTTCGATATTTATTCTTGGGCTCGAACTCGCGGACATCGGCTCAGGAAGCAACAGACTTGCCAACTGAGCTATATCACAAGCCCAGTGTTTTGGAACGATTTGGGGATCTTACTCAAACGGATTTCAAACAGTGGAAAAAAGTTATTTAGAGATTTTAGATAAATCTACAAACTCATATTGGTTTAAGCATATGTCTGCGTCGAGAAATGCGTTGAATTTATCTAGAGTCCCCTCAAAATCATGGGTCACACACAATTATTAGTCACCGGCCATTTGAACTGCTGATATCTACTGAACTAAAAGAAATTTTTTCATACTTCTATTTTTAGTTTATCGATAATATCATCAAAATGCATTCAAAATATTATGTGTGCGCTTGATAACAGTTCAATTGCTGTTTGTATAGTTTTAGTCATACGTTGATAATTATCTGTTGAACTATCGCAAAAATTTCCAATGTTATAAGGTTGACATTTTAAATCGTTAAGCCCCTTATGCGGGTATTTGAAAAATTCCAACAAAATAATTAGGTCTCATATAAGCAAAAAGGACGAGTTTACGTTTTCCAAATGAAACTGAGCGAATAAAACGCGAAATTTTACAATATCTACCAAATCTCACACAATCATGGGTCACGTTTTTTTGCTAGTAATGCAAAACATTTCTTGGTTACTATAGCTCAACCCAAATGCCCCTCGAACTTTTACTATCAAAGAATGCCCCTGAATGTTTGCCAGAAACGCGACGATTTTCATGTTGATATTCGGGTGTTGCCATGGACTTCTATGTGACTAATAATTGTGAACAATTTGACTAATAATTATTACGGGCATAATTGTGGTTTTGAAAAATTACGTTTTTTTTTAACAAAACTGAAAATAAAAACATATTTGTTTTAATCATAATCATGTAACTTAAGATACAAATCTTTTGAATTGTTACAATTTGAATTTCGTTAGCTTGTACTCGTTCCTTACAATTTTCATATTTTTTTAAACAATATTTGCAGAAAACCTATCCTTTGTTGTGAACCTCGCCAGCAAACGCCTCTTAAAACTTGATCTCGTATGAGCAGATTTGATAAAGTATGGGAGATTATTCAATTTTCGAATACCTCTGATACACCGTTGCTACATCAGAGCTCGGCTACGAAATTTATGCATTCACTGAAACATGGCTCGATTCATCCGTACCGTCTAGTCAGTTATTCTGTTCTGACTATAACGTTTTTCGTTGTGACAGAAGTGATGCTAATAGTCGCCGTAGTAGAGGTGGTGGGGTACTCATAGCGGTATCAACCATGCTTAGCTCATCAATCGAAAATCTTAATGTTGAAAACGCAGGTTTCAGTGGTGGAATAGAGTTATCTTTATTCATGTTTCGTCTATGAGGTCATTAGATTAATACTATATTAATTAGCGATAGCTAATTGTCACTTCCACATCTTATATTCCCTAACCGGAAAAGTACTCATTTCTCAATGAGTACTTTGATATTCTTACCCAGAATATCTGGCAACACTGTTGTGTTACCACGAATCCAATTTGTGTTGTCTCGCTTAACCGTGTGATGATGTAAACATTTATACCGCGTTTATCATCATCACCTGTCATCAGCAATCATTGATCTATTGTTCTCGATTGCGAATTGAACAACAAGCAAGAGGAACCAAAACAAACAATGTTTTGGTTCTGCTGCAATCGGCAGCAATGTGCTCCAACGAAATCGTAAGTATCAACACTTAATATTGACAGCATAGAAAATTTGTGGGTGAAAGTATCATATGATAACAGCTCATTTTTGATCGGGACAACATATGTACCACCAGAAAAAAGTCACGATGGATCAGTCATCGATTTACATGTTGACGCGTTATCAGCGGCCAGGCTACGACACTCTGCATGTAATGTCATTCTTCTTGGTGACTTTAATCAATTGCAACTAATCTGGATTTCTGGCCAGAACAACAGCATGGTGTTAGATTCTGCTTCAGTGATAAATAGGGGGAAGTGTTCCTAAATGCGCATATTTGGTAATATGCGCATACAGCCGATTGACGATATGGCTGGAGATTCATCATATCTAATCAGTGCAGTTTGAGGGTAATACGCTTTGAACATGTGGCATTAAAAAAATTAGTTGTTATATAAAGTGAAAAAAATTTAAAAATTCAAACAAGATTTTTGTCAATTTTATAATAATATATTCAACTTTATTTATCGTGCGTATGGATTCTGTGAACAAAAATTTAATGGGTTTTCTTTCTTATTCATCTGGAAATTGGAAATTCAACAAATTGAAGCTTTTGGCAAAGTTGTAAATGATAAGATATCGGAATAAGAGACAGGTTCTGAATGCCCATATCAAGGCAGGTTAAATGCCTATATCAAGAAAAATAGATAAGTCTTATAAATTTTTTACTTCTTATCATTGAAACATTAAATCTACGCTCAAATCACGATCTTACAGCGAAAAAGGAAGAACTTCATACTGATCCGATAAAAATACGATATGAACAAAATATTACTATGAAATATGGCCATATAGCATACTTATTATGTTTCATGCAAAAGAACTAGTGTCATCTAAAATTTCCCCAAAATTTCAGCCTTGACGTATGCTTAACATCCGTTTGTACTATTTTCAATTAAATAATATCAAAATATTACATCAAGTGTTAATGAACTATAGATCAAAACATAAATATGCGCATTTGGCCCGCCAGTTTCGGAAATCAGCTATTTTGACTTCTTTTATTATAAAATTATTTTTTTAAAAACTGTAAGATATTTTGACAGAAAAATTGCTCTAACGTATAGAAAACAGATGTCCGCTCATGTGTATATAGTTTTCAGACTCCTATCTATTGGAATATGGGAGAAAATGAGTGCTTTCCTTAATATGCGCATATAGCCCGCCTCTCCCCTAGCACATAACACGCGCCTCAAAATCAACAGAGCGTTAAATTTCATTCAACGAGTCAAAAACTTTTCTTCCAGGGAGGCGATTAAATTAATTCATGAGAATCTGAGAATCAACGATTACCCGAAAACCTTAATCAACAGATTGATTCGAAAAGCGAACGAAACCGACACCCCCCAAAACACACAAGATACACCCACACAACACTACCAATCCATATTACACATCGACGGCCTAACTGCAAACGTAATACGTGCGCTCAAGAAGGATTACCCGCATTTACGCATTGGCGCCACGCAAAAGCATACGATACGCAGCCTACTGCCAGTGGTCAAAGATCCGATATTGCCGATCGATCGCTCCAATGTGGTCTACCATATCCCATGCGCAGGCGCTCCCGAACGAGATGAAGAATGCTCCAAATGCTTTTGTGCAGATCAGCTATAAGTTACGGACTAGAATGTCGAAACATAGATGTGCTGTAACCAAATTGAAACGCATATTAGCAGCAGGGGCCACAGCGTCAAACCCCAGCATCAGGGAACTGCGACAGTTAGCCGTCGTCGAACACTGCTTCGAACAGGAGCACATGTTTGACTTCGATAAAGCCATCGTCCTAGACAGTTCCAACAAAAACCGTAGGCACCAAGAGGTACTCGAAAAGTGCTACATACAAAGCACGCCGAATACCGTCAACATCCAGAGCGACACAGATGGGAGAGCAATCTGGTACGGCGGAGTGTTTCACTCTCTCGCAAACACTCGCAAGCGCTCATGGACGCCGGGTTCTGACGGTAAAGAAAACGCTATGAAAACCCAAACAATAATAACAAACAGTGAGTCGAGTGAAAGAAGTTTTGCCATGGACGTGTTCCAAAACGACGGAGTAGGCACCGACGCCCTGGCCAATACCAGAATATTGGGCACGTAAGTCACACGCAAGCTTTCCTCCTCACTTCCGACATGAAATGAGAATTCAAATTCGAAAATTTATAACCAGAATCCGGACTGTTGATGAACGCTTTAGGAGTGCATCTTCTTTGGACAATAACACGAATGTCCGAGTAAGTAATTAATGTGAATATTATTTATGAGAAAATATGTTCTTTGCTCCGGTATTTAATTTTAGTTCCTTGATAAAAAATTAATATAATTCGAAACGTTGGATGAAGCACATAAAAAAAGTGTTATAAATTTACCTGATGAGACCGATAAGGAGGAGCTCGAAAAGCTGGAGCAGCTGCATCGTTCCCGAGAAATATGAAAGTTCTATCAGAAACTCAACGCATCCCGCGAAGGCTTCGTGCCGCAAGCCGAAATGTGCCGGGATAAGGACGGGGGCATTCTGACGGACAACCGTGAGGTGATCAAAAGGTGGAAGCAGCACTTCGATGAACACTTGAACGGCGGCGCACATGCAGGAGATCAAGACGGTCGCGGTGGGGGGAGGTACATCGCCGGCGTAGCCAACGACGTAGAGGAGCCACTCTCAAGGATGAGTGAAGTTAAGGAAGCCATTCGCCAGATGAATAGAAATTAGTCAGCTGGGAAGGATAGCATCGCCGATAAACTCATCAAAATGGGGCCGGACAAGTTGGCCGATTTCCTATACCAGTTGATGGTTCGGATCTGGGAAACAGAACCGGAGGAGAGGGTAATATGCTCCACCTAAAAGAAAGGCGACAAATTGGACTGTGAGAACTACCGAACGATCACTGTCCTCAATGCCGCCTACAAAGTTTTGTCCCGAATTCTACTCCTCCTAATGCCACAAGCAAACAGATTCGTGGGAAGTCATCAGGCTGGCTGCATGAAGGGACGGTCAACGACGGACCAGATCTTCACATTACGGCGAATCCTCCAAAACTGCCGTTAACACCAAGTCCCCACGCACCATCGACTTCAAAGTCGCATACGACACGATCGATCGGATTTCGGGTGAATTGTCGAGTTCATTCGAATCGCCTAGGGGGCTTCGACAAAGCGATGGTCTTTCCTGCATGATGTTCAATGTGGCGCTAGAAGGTGTTATTCGACGAGTGGTGGGCGAAATGCGGGGAACGATTTTCAACAGATCCAGTAAACTTATCTGCTTTGCCGATGACATTGATATAGTCGCTAGATCATCTGCAGCGGTGGAGGAGATCTACCGCAAACTGAAACGCGAAGCAGGAAGGATTGGGTTGATGATTAATACGTCCAAGACGAAGTACATGCTGGCCTGCGGATCCGAGTCCGACCGAACCAGCTTGTCGAGTAATAACAAGGTCCCGATCGACGGCGACGAGCTGGAGATAGTCGAAGACTTTGTCTATCTCGGCTCACTGGTGACCGCAGACAAAGAAACCAGCCGTGAGATCCGGAGGCGAATTATCAGCGGAAGTCGTGCCTACTATGGACTCCACAAGCAACTGCGGTCGAGAAGACTTAGCCCTCGTACGAAGTGTAACCTGTATATGACGCTCATTAGACCGGTTGTTCTCTACAGGCACGAGACACGGATATTGCTCGAGGAGGACCGGCGTACACTCGGAGTATTCGAGCGACGAGTGTTAAGAACCATCTTTGGCGGCGTACAGGAGAACGGAGTGTGGAGGCGAAGGATGAACCACGAGCTTGCGCGACTCTACGGCGAACCCAGTATCCAGAAAGTGGTGAAGGCTGGCCGGATACGCTGGGCGGGACATGTTGCGAGAATGCCGGACGACTGTCCTGCAAAACAGGTGTTCGCTACGAATCCGGTAGGAACAAGACGAGCGGGGGCGCAACGAGCGAGGAGGTTAGACCAAGTGGAGCGTGAACGGTTGCCATGGACCGAGTGAATTATAGGAATTATGTTCGTCAAGTTATGTAGTGAGACGGTATACTATGTAAATAATAATATTGAATAACCTTACACAATGATCAAAATTTGATTAAGACTTTCAAATTTTGAGTGTAGAGTAGAACACCTCATCTGCTTTTCTGGACCCTCATGGGGGTTGTTTGACCCTCAAAACTCCTCCCGTTCCTACGGCCATGCCTGAAATAATGTACCTCGTATAACTTTTGATCCCGTCGATTGAACTTTTCAAAACTTCAGACATACCAACTTAATATTTCAACAATTTTTTTTCAAAATTTCAAAGAAAAGCGTTGCGTAGTAGTAGATATTTCAGTTTGAATGGTGATAGTCCAAAAAAATCGATTATTCTATAATTACTGTGTCTCAGGCCACACAATTTCAGAATTTTGCTTAGGCTTTGACCTAGTAGTCCAACTCTACTGGTTCCCCTTTAATGACCGATAATTCATGACTACTTCAGCTACTTTGACGTAGTAGGAAGAGACACAAGGCAAGAAGACGTCGTGGGAAGGAAATCTTGTCGACCGCAACAATAACAACTAAGACCTAGAACGGCATCTCGGCAGTATCAACAGCAAGAACAACAACATCAACGATAAGCTATCATTCCATTCCCTTCACTTCACGCTCAAGTGGACGACACGGTGGACCATCAATTTCCGACCGGGACTTCTGGTCTGGCAAGCTACTGGAGGAGGAACGATGAAAAGTTTTTCCCCTTCGGTGGGCTCATTCAAGATGATTAGCCATAATAATAACAGCAACGATGTTTCCTCGAGTTTGCTTGTTTCGGATCGACGTCGAGAGGACTTCCCCTGAATGGAGTTTGGTCGTCGTCGTCGCCTAGGTTAAATTAGATGGATGGCTCTCCGGGATTACCTATTGGAAACTGGACGGAAGCCAGTAAGGAAAGAAGGAAGACGCAGGACTTGTGTGAGGATTGTGTTAATAGTTCCTACGACTAAAGAGGCTTGATTAAGCAGGAAAACGAATAAACCACTTAACCTGGGTAAAAGTCATAACAGCCTAGCCAGAACATTGCTAGCAACTTTTCCATTAAACCGAAGTTAGGGTCGTAAGAATTCGTTTTTCTAGGATGATTCATTGGAAGAATCGGCATAGATTGCGAATCTTATTTGAAACTTTCCTGCTTGTTTTCCGATGGTAATTTCTGGTAATTGACTAATTGGAGTGATATTGGTCCATTAAGCTGTTATAGAGGTATCAATTGATTTTCCCGAACGAATTTCGAGTGCCGAAATTTATTTTTAAAAGAAATCCTAATAACCCTCATCCAGGCTCATCGGAATGAAAAAATTGTGTCACTGGCGTGTATCATTGGACGCACTCTTCGCTAAATCTTGTATCTCAATTGATTTGTATAGAAACTATTGTTTTTGAATCCTTGTAACGTGAATCAAATATTAAGCTGGAATAAATATCAATTTCTACTTCTGTCGACGCAGACCCCCCCCCCCCCCTTCCATATTTCCAAAAACCCGAAGGGGGAAATAAATAAAGTTTGAAGTAATTTATGTGAATTATAGGTTTTGTGCAACAATAACGTATGCAATTTTGACGCATAAAAGCTTCCGTGCAATTTATTCCAATTTATTTGTTTTTCGCATTGATTTTTCTTGTCCCCCCCCCCTCGCGATGTTCCAACTCCGAGTGACAAAGAAGGATTTAAAATTTGTTCCGGCCTTATTTTGAAATAATTTTCAGCTACAATCGTTTTGTTGAAGATACTAATTAAAAAAAACATGCTCCAAAGAAAGCTATAGTACAGTTACTAAATGCGCAAATTTTATATGCTCGGCGCGTATGAGTAAACCACATTAATTGTGACTTGGAAAGTGTACGTAATTTGACACATTTTGGCATGATTAAATTCTTAATACATATATGAGAAATCGAAAATTTTCGCCGATTTTTTTTAAGGTTGAGGTTTTCTGAACTTATTGCCAGTTTGTGTTTTCTAAGATATATCTAACAACTTAATTCACGTTGCATCTGGATTTTGAAGTGCAATTTAATACTGGTTCTAGTAAAGTAATGACAATAGCTCATGTTCATGTGATCAAAGGAGTGCAAGTTATCATAGAAAGATTCGAGAAAAAACATTTCAATGTTACTAGAATGCTCGATTTCGCACAAATGATTCATTCCAGCGTGGCTGGACGACTTTTTGACAGTTTTTTTTTTTGCATAATTTGTCATTTTTCTAATTCTTTTTTAAGCCAAAGAATCGCAACAAATTATACAAATTCTTAAAGATAATGAAATTCACTTACCTAAATTTTGTCTTTTTCCGAATTATGATTCCGAAATTATTCAAGTAAAACAAGCGTGACATAACGACGGGCGAGGAAATGACTTTTAAAAAAAATCGCATCAGAAACTTTCCCAGAGATTTGTAGCAAATGAATTTGTCTCTAACTTTTTATAGAAAGACTTTGGCAAATTTTATCAAAACCCAGAAATTACTCAACAAAGATAAAGAAAAAAAATATGAAAAAAAAATGTTTTTATAAGAACATGTCGACAAGTTTAAAATCGTGTTTTTTGCCTCCAAAAAACCTTTCATGGATATTTTTAAACTAAAAAAAAATACACATCACAATTTGTTTTTTTTTATTGTTAGATTTTCCAAATAAAGTGAAATCCGGGCAACTGGGCCGGGCCGGACTCTTTCCAAATTTTTAATTCAATATCCAGGCAAATCCGGATAAACCTGGCAATCTGGCAACCTTAACCTTTAACGTTCCAGATTAAAAAAAAATACGATTCAAGATTTTTTTTATTTTACCGACCGTATCTCCTAAGGATGAAAGTGTAGAACTTGAACATGGTCAACAAAGTTGTTTATTCTGTTGAGATAAACAACTTTGTAAGCAATTAAATGCTTAACAGAAAAGTTAGTATTCTGATCTCGCTGTTGGTGGACTCCTCGATTTCATGTTTGGTTTCAAAATATGCACCTTGTTAAATTCATCATTGTTGTCGAAGACACTTAGAGTCTAGCTTTTTATTCCTGTGCGCTTTTAAATTAGTTCTGCTAGATTGATGCTCTGTACACGCAAAATAATCTGCACGTAGCTTCTACGTGAACAACTACATAATTAATAAACTTTTTTTATAATACCATTCTTAGGATAAGTAGAAAGAAACTTCAATTAGGGCTGCTTGACTCGATGCCGCTGCGGTGCTTAGGCTTCTTCTCACGGCTCTAACTTGTCTTCTCCACGGGTTTCTAGAAGCTTTCTCCGAAGCTGCATACAACACAAAGCTTAATTTGAATAAAATTTTGACAGGAAAAACAGTATACACTTACCACCTTGTTCCCGAGGCTCGGATTTGTATTTCTCGTGTTTGGGACCCGCAGGACGTCCTGTGTAGTGTACTGCTCGTCTTCCGCGCTAAATGCTCGAAAAAATTAGTTTGCTGACTAAAACAATTCCCTTTTCCAACATAAATATAATACCACAGGCTTGAGAAAATTGAGAAAATAGCGAAAAAAAGGATTCAAGCCCATCCACCTAGACTTTACGTAATTTCTTGTGACAGTTATATGAAAGTAAAGTAGTAACTACAAAGCAAACATAGAATTGATGTGATGCCACAAAAGCTTAGTTAACGTGAAAAATCCCATATAATAAATGTCTAAATTATCTTGCGTGTAGTAGTGTGTAAATGTGCATTATGTGCAAAATATTGTTGGAAAAAAATCATTTTTGAAATTTTTTTTGAGCAAATTCAAATTGACCCATAGTCACTCCTTAGGTGGAGCCCCAATGCTTCAGCCCATTTAACAAATTTTGAATAGTGTTCCAAAAATTGGAATAACTTATGACATTTTCAAATGATTCTCAAAAATAACACTTTTCAGTGCTAAGCGAATCGTAATGCATTTATTTTACTGGAAAAGAACTTTGATATATGTTGATATAAGTTCCTGCATGTCAATTTTATGTGGTGTTGTATGTATATTAATTCCATACAGAAGTTACAAGAATTTTAGAATTAAATCTGTATGTTTCTTAGAAAAAGGTTTTAAAGTAAAAGATCAAGTTATTTGCCAGCTATCATGTGTAAAAATTTAAATCGATATCATCAATAATTTTAGAGATATATCGAAAACAAACATTTTTCATTTTAACCCATAGCAACCCCGAACGACGGTACAAAAAATTGCCAAAAAGCCAAAACTATCAATTCTGGATTGCATATGACACATTCCACGCACTTGCGTCCTGAAAGTTGAAATTTTCAAATAGCTCCTACAGCAAAAACTTTCTGCGATTCTGGAAGAAAATGATTATAAATTATTCCAACAAGTAAATTTTTTTTAAATCCTTTCAGCCATTCTCGTCACGCTTAAAAAAAAACAGTAGTTTCTTCAACGAAAATGTTGAATTTTTTAAAGGAACTTTAAAATTTTTTTGATACTTAAGTAAAAGGTTATATGAATCATTAAATGTGAAAACTTTTATTTTCGAACGCGTTGAATTATTTTCTTCCAGAATCGCAGAAAGTTTTTGCTGTAGGAGCTATTTGAAAATTTCAACTTTCAGGACGCAAGTGCGTGGAATGTGTCATATGCAATCCAGAATTGATAAATTTGGCTTTTTGGCAATTTTTATGTACCGTCGTTCGGAGTGACTATGGTTTAAAATGAAAAATGTTGGTTTCAATATATCTCTAAAATTATTAAAGATATCGATTTCGATTTTTACACATGATAGCTCGCAAATAACTTCATCTTTTACTTTAAAACCTTTTTCTCAGAAATATGCAGTTTTAATTCTAAAATTCTTGTAACTTCTGTATGGAATTGATATACATACAACACCACATAAAATTGAAATGCAGGAGTTTATATCAACACATAACAAAATTCTTTTCCAGTAAAATATATGCATTACGATTCGCTTAGCACTGAATAGTGTTGTTTTTAAGAATCGTTTGAAAATGTCATAAGTTATTCCAATTTTCGGAACACTATTCAAAATTTGTTAAATGGGCTGAATCATTGGGGGCTCCACCTAAGGAGTGACTATGGGTCAATTTTAATTTGCTGAACAAAATTTTCAAAATGAATTTTTTTCTACAATATTTTGCACACTTACACCTTTGCTACTTGTAAACATTTCTCCACTGTTACTTTTTTGATGTGAGTATCCTACGGAAGTTATTAAGAAAAAAATTGTTAAACTTCGTTTTTGGGCCCATTGTCGCTAGACAGTTCAAAAATTTATAATTTTCCATTATATTTCATCCATTTCTAGATTTTATACTGTTATTTTATCTAGATTGTTGATCAAATTAAGAAAAATCAACTACAAAACAAACAGACCTAAGAAAAATTAATCCAGATTCCCTTAATTTGAAAATTAAAAAAATTGTAAAGTTATTACTAAAAAACAATGTTTTATCAATTAAAGTCTCTATAATAAAATAATCAACCAATTAATATATCTTGAAAAGATCATATGTTAAAAGTCTCTTGAAATATAACTTGAGTTTATAGATTAAAAAAAAATGAGCAAACAAAATCAAGAAAACTTCATCTGTTGGTAGGTTCAAACTTACTAAAATGGCAAAAGAATAAGTGAAAACTTTAAATTTTCAAGGCATTTTTGTAATTTTGAGACACTTGAAGAAACGTGTTCAAATAAGTTTGTTCTACATTTTTAGTAGCTATTCTTATCTACAATTTGGCTTTAAACTTCGGTAAACTTCGTTTTACCATAAACTTAACAAATCGTTATAAATGTATAACTCCATCTCCATGTCCTTAACTTCCTTAACCGTCAGTTTATACGTGATGGTGTTACATAGAGAACTACATTTTTATATAGGCTTAAAAGATGATTTTGTATGGGAGCCTCTCTTCCATAAAAAGTGAGATTCTCGAAACTATTATACAAACCATCACTGACCCGAAAAACATCGGATACCAAATTTCACTTCATTCCGACCGTTCGTTAATACGCGATGGAAACTTATTGATAAGAAAGGGGAAGAAATCTTCTGTTTTTTTTTTAAGTTTTTATGATATATTTGGAAACAAGTGAAAAGAGAAACACATAGTTTCCAGAAAATGAGCTAGTAAATATAGCCCAGTGTGTTGTTAAACTAAAACCTCCATTTCATTATTTTCTATGTTTTCTTAAAAACAATGTGAATCGGTGAAATATGTGCTAATCAAGAAAAAAAATGATACAAAATAAAATAAACCTGAGTTTATAGTGAAAATAAAGATTATTAATTTCAACAAAGAAAACATTTCATTCTGAATCCTACAACTTTTAGTTTTGGTTCCTTACGCTGAAAAATGATCAAATATTAATAAATTCTTAATCTTTATTTCAAATATGGATATCAAATTTGAATTCGGAATAGGCATTCCGAATCGGAATTGCAAATTTGAATATCGAAAACCTTAGTTTGAATTTTTTTAGTAAAATGGAATCTCAAATGTGAAACATGAACCATATCTAACTCTTTATTTCCAGGAGATCTGTTATTTTTGGCATAATCATTCCATACTTCAATCCTGTTTTATGTATCAAAAGGAACTTGAGATTCGAAATCTGAATTCCAAGACTAAGCTTGCCAGATTTCCCGGTTTTATCCGGGTTTGCCCGGATATTTGATGCAAAATTTCTAGAAAGTCCGGTCCGGCCCGGTTGCCTGGATATCGTGAAAAAAGTCCGGATATTGCCCGGTTTTTTTTCACAATTTTCACAAAGAAACCAAAAAAAAAAAATTCAAAGTTTTTGAGTAAGTTTCAGCAAAATCGATTAACGGTATGGAAATTTCCAACGGTTGTTTCAAATAATTTCGCTGATTTACTTTTATAAACCTTTAAATATATAAGTGTTCCAAAAAGTTTTTGTAAGTCTGCAATAACATTAATAAAATGTTAATTTCATTTTTTTTTGTACTTTTTCTTTGCTTTTATATAGAATAACACCTAAATTTTGCCCGGTTTTTGCCCGGTTTTTGGATTTGAAAAATTGAAATCCATGCCCGGATTTTGCCAGGTTTTTTTGAAAAAATGCCCGGAATTGCTAGGCCCGGATGGAAGTGGGAAAAATTCTGGCAACCTTATCCAAGACTGATTGTTTTATTTAAAATGATGAACTTATTCTAAATTTACACTTTTGAATCCAAATTATGAAGCTCTATCAGATTTCGTATTTGAATACAGAATCAAAATGTCGGGTATAAATTATAATCCAAATATAGAACAAAGTCCTGTGTTTTCATGTGCAAAATGTTTATATAACGATGTTTTGAATTTGAGTCATTATTGAAATTTGAATTTTAAATAGAAAATCATTCGAAATTAAGTTTTTTCTTGTCCTTATTCTAGAGATTCTCAACTTTTGTTGGTTCGTCTCTTTAAATTTAGTTTTATGTTTCATTTGTTTTGAAATTAATATGGAAGCTAGCATCTCAATAATAATTTACACTAAAACATAACGATTCTGAATGTGAATAATGGAAGCGAAAAACAAATTTTAATTATGCCAATAGAATTTCAAATCTGACAAACCAGCTCAAATGTTTTCAAATGCATCTTATCGCATTGCGGACAAAAGGCGAAACCTATTCCGTTTTTTCTCTAGTTGCGAGTGTTTTTTCCCTTTGAAGCATAACTCAAATGTTTTATATTTCATCAGTAAACTTGCTTCGACAAAATTGAACACAACACTTACCGTAACTCAGAGAAGCTATGCTTGAATAATTTCTGAGATGAAGAGTGCCGAATTTTGCCATTTCTCGGTTAACATTTTTTGCGGTTCAAAATGTGTTAAGAAGTGTATTCGATGTTCATCTTCAAAGTTTTGAAAAGATATTATGAAAATATTGGTTTTGAAACATATTTTCGAAATACTAATTATAGTGTGAGTAAAGATTTCGACTATCGTTAGTAATCAAAATTTAAATAAGAACTTGCAAAAAGCAATAAGAGAAACCATAGGACATATTTGATAACCTATTCTTTCAGTTTTTTATGCTGACAAGAATAAAAATCCCAGATCAGCTTAAAAGATCAGGCTCTGAGATTATAAGCCAGCATCAGAAACCGCGATCAGCATCAGGATCCGGGTTCAGAATCAAGGATTGGAATCCAAAGTAAAAATCCGAGATCAAGATGCAAGATCCTGGATAAGGATCTATAAACATGATCCAGGATCGGGATTAAGAATCGGAATCTTTAGGTGTCTAGAATATGAATCCTTATCAGAATCAGAATAAGGAATCCAAAAGTAGGATCAGGATTAGAACCTTGATTCTGGATCCAGGATCCAATATCGTTTCATATCATAGTAATCTCCTATCCGTCTGTAATCTTTCAAATCTAAAATATCCTTTTTCAAAAATATATCATTTCACCGAGAAAGAAGAAAAAATAATTCAAATAATAGTTGTACGGAGATTAACTCTTCATTTCAAAGGATCCAGGATCAGAATCCGTTATCTAGAATGCTGATAGAACGTGAGGTCAGCATTCAAGATTCATAATTGGAACAAGTATTCAGGATCGGAATTAAGTATTCAATTTCCACTATCAGGATCAGTACTGGATACAAGTCCAAGTTCATGATCCAGGTTCAGGATCAGAATCTGGGATCAAGATCCAAGACAAAAAAAAGTATTTGAGATCAGAGTCCGAGATCCTGAATCAGAAACAAAATCTTTTTTCAAGATCTGAGATCAGGGAGAATCCGGCTCAAGATCCACGATCTGAGTCAGGACCAATAATTTATCAGGATCTAGTATTTAGAATTCAGGACTAAAGTCAAAGTGCAGGATATAGAATTGGGATCAGGTTAAGAACAATCATCAGGATCCGCGATCAGAGTCCTTGATCAGCGTTTAGAAAAAGGATTGTGATCCAAAACTAGGATCCGTAATTATGATCTATAATACTAAACCAGGATTGGTTAAGGACCAAAATCCTTTATTTGGAATCATGAACCATCTTCGATCAGAATCGAAATCCAAAATTATGAACTAGAACCAAAGTTCAATAGCAGGATCAGGATCTAGGACTTGTAATCCAGGTTCATGATTTTGATTCTATTCTCAGATCAGAATCCAGATCCAGAAGGCCGGATCAGGATCAGAGTCTTGGATAAGATTCCAGAATCAGAATGCGGAATCAGGATCCAGGATCGAGGTCAGGGTTTAGCATTGGGATCAAGATTGGAATTTGGAAATTTATTTAGTTTTGGATCAGCATCAGGTGATTACTTAGAATTTTAAATAAAATCTAATCTTGATTTTTTTTTATTTTTGATTTTTTTTTGTAGCGTAGCGAAGGATGTTGTCAAAGTCGCAGAAGTTGTGTAACACAATCGCACAGTTAAAGTGGAGTTGATAGTGAATTCACAGCAATAGCATAATTATTCAAGCCTAATCGAATTAACTTATTTATCCACTAAGTACAAGAAAAACATTGACGAAAGACATGTTTTCGGAGCTCTACGTTAGCCTTAACTTTATTTATTTTTCTATGACTTACAAATGTTTACTATTGTTAGGTATCTTTAAAAAAAGTTTCTTATTTTTGACAAACAAATTAATGAATTTTTTTTCTAAAATTTAGAATAGCATCAAGCGCAGCAGAATCTTGATTTATACTCGCCATAACCCTCAAAGCTTCCCAAGCAGATCGAAAATCCCGGCCGAACCTTCCGGAGAACCTTCGGGAGAGTGAAGTTCCTAGAGTGGAAGTAATTAATCAAACTACATCTCCGGCGAACAATCTTGGGCTTGATGCTGCCTTCG
This sequence comes from Uranotaenia lowii, assembly GCF_029784155.1. NCBI lineage: Eukaryota > Metazoa > Arthropoda > Insecta > Diptera > Culicidae > Uranotaenia > Uranotaenia lowii. The sequence goes on along the minus strand of NC_073693.1, from coordinate 271,813,130 downwards.
ACCGACCGCCTCCATTAAAGAAAACGGAGGGTGACACAATCTGAACTGGAAGTCTGGTTCCAGCTGGCTAAGCTGTCATAATTAACCTTTCTGTAAGCCCAGCTAGAGTCAGAGCGTCTGTCCCGGGTTCTTTTCCAGTTCGAATCTCGGCATCCCAATTCGGGATCGGTGTGAGGGAATCTACACTGAAAGCCATTTGGATTAATGCCTTGGCCGCCTTCATGTTAATTCACTTGGGCTCTACTTGGTACGACTTTTCTAGCCAATACATAGCACTATACCTAGTTAGTGGTTGGGGAAAAGTTTTTGGGGGTACTTTCCTCGGGATCCCGTCATTATAGTCGTTTGGCAGATGTTTTCGATGGCAGCTCGATTGCAGACTTCGAAAAGGCGATGAAATAACACCATGTTTAATTGAAAGAGCAGTTTTCCCTCTGTTTAAATCAGATTTTCGTGGGAGTTTTAGCATTCCAACTTTATTCTAAACGATGAGTCGCATGCACTTCCAATAAATTAGAGAATTTCTTTATTTTTTTACAGATAGATTTTACAGTGACCCAAAAGAGAGCTTGATTTTGGAATCAAAGGTCTAGAATATTTCCAAGTGGCTTAAAAAAAATTTAGGGCACATTTTTTACTTTTGTTGGATCAGGTTTTTGAGCAGGTGATAAGCACACTTAAGCAGCACAGGTCTACAAAATTTACACTTTTTTGTAGTAGGTATCACCTTGTACTGGAAGGAAGGTGGTATCTCAAATAATCATAGAATTCTTTTAAAAAATCACATGTCAAATTTCGATCATTTGTTAGATGAATTCTCGGATTATGCAAAAAACTTGTAGTCCCTCCTTGAATGTATATTAAAATCATTTCTCGTATTCAAATACACTATCATGCCAAAATTGGTTCCATTTGCTTAATCAGCTCCAAGTTATTCTGAAAAAGTGTAATGTTCCCCCCTTCTCCTTTCCAACTGCCCCTTTGAAGGAGTATGGGGTAGGCACCAAATATTCATAGAATCATTCCTCTCTCCCAAACATTTTTCCATGCCAAATTTGGTTCCATTTGCTGGAATAGTTCTCGAGCTAGGCAACAAGAATTGTATGAAACCCTTTCCCCTTTCCTTTCTCCCTGCTGGAAGAAGGGAGGTGTCTCAAATAACCATAGAAACATTTCTAGTTTCAAATACTTATAGAGTAAGGATGCCAGAATTTTTCAATCACGCAGACCAGACAAATCTGGGCCATTTTATCTAAAAACTGGAAAAATCGGGGCATTTGATTTCAAAATTTTCATCCCAAAAAACGGGCAATATCTGCGGAAATTTGATCAGAACCTAGAAATTATTGAACAACTATCGAGAAAGAAAACACTTGAAACTTTTTTTCAGCGGAACACATCAGGAGATTTGAAATTGTATTTATGACTTCTAAAAACCGGTCATGGTTATTAAAAAAACTTCTCAAAAAATTGTTTTTGGTGCAAAAATCAAAATTTGTAGCAACTTTGTTTGAGTTTTTGGTTCGATTTTGCGAGTATATTGAATAAATCCGGGCAGTTTTCAACGAAATCTGGGCAACCGGGCTGGACCGGATTTTCTCCATATTGTGTATAATATATCCGGGCAAGTCCGGTTAATACCGGGCAATCTGCCAAGTTTTTCTTAGAGGGAAGTGTTCTTAAATACGCATTTTGGATAATATGCGTATAAATCTGATAGAGAAAATGGCTGACAGATCTGCATATCTCATGAGTGCAGTTTGGTGGTCATCCGCTTTTGACAAATGGCATGAAATTTTTTAATTGTTTTAGCGATTTTCAGCTGGAAACGACTCTCAGAGGGCTCTGCGATTGAAATGATGATATTATTAATTCAAACGTCATTCCTCATAGTATTTTTTTCAAAACACAAAAGAAATTTCGAAAATTTTGCTATTTAAGCAATGCTAGTTAAGATAGAATTGGTGGATAAAGTAAGAAAGCGTGATTTACTTTTTCGTAATAGTTTGTAAAACCAGTTAATTCTTATATCTCTGATAATTTTTAGTTTTCTGAAGAAAAATAAACTGTGCCGTTCCTACTTGAAACAAGTTGGAGTCCCGGAGTTATCTTATTTCTTGTACAACCTTTGAAATCAAAACGCGAAAATGGGCAAGATTTTTTATTGTCATGCTAGAAACTGTTCTTAAATAATTATTTTCAAGTATTTAGAAGAAGACGATTTGTTTGCAGGTAAAATTTTTCACCATTACCAACATTGATCGGCTCTGATTATTTATATATTTATGAAACTTTATACTTTATGTCTTATTGAAATTTGTTGACGCACTTTATACCAATAAACTGTACCCTTTTTGTGTGAAAACGTCGGGTAGAATCCACAACGAAGTTTTCCACATTTATCAAAATGATTTCTAACGGAAGAACCTGTTGTTGATTGCAAAAATTCAAAATAGATTTGGTTCATGTTGAATATTGTATTTCCTAATGAAAAATCGTCTGAACTACTAGATTGAAGATTTTCTTACTCGATTTAGCCATTTTTATTATCCAAATTCAAACAAAAACTTAATTCTAAAAATAATGTATATTCACTGCCATGTTAGAAAACAGCTATCATCACCCTTTTGTTAGTACCGTAAGTGTAAATCAGTTGGCGCTGCATGTCGAAAAGTTTTGCTGCAAATCGCCAATAGAAAGGCAAAAAAAAAATTAAAAATTTGAACAATATTTTTAACAGTTTTGTTAAACTATATTAAATTTTAATAATTGTTTGTACAGAATCTTTGAACAAAAATGTTTATGGTTTATCTTTCTTATTCACCTGAAAATAAAAAAAAATCTACAAATTGAAGCTTTTAGCTAAGCTATAAATGGTAAGATATTGGAATAAAAGACAGGTTTTGAATGCCCATGTCAGCCAGGTTAAATGCCTCTTTGATGAAAAAAAATAGATGTAAGTGGCTTATTATTTTTTAAACTTTTTCTCATTAAAACAATAAATTCAAGCTCTTATAACAATCTTACAGTGAAAAAAGAAGGGCTTAATACTGATCTAATCAAAATGTGCTATGAACAAAATATTACCATGATATGACAATATGGCATCCCTAACTTCGATTTTTGCAAAAGAATTAGTGATATTTAAAATTTCGCCAGAACTTCAGATTTGACGTATTTTTATAATTATTTTACACCATTTTCAATTATATTATACGAAAATATTCTAAGTGTAACTGAAGTATAGCTGAAAACATAAATTGTCTCATTTCAGTATTCTCCTTAGTATGCGCATTTAGCCCGCCTAACTCCTCTATGTCAAATTGGATTCGTGGGGCCCCTGCGATTTTTTTTAAATATGCCAATTAATCGAAAATGAAAACTCTTAAAAAAGCTGTCAATTTTAAAATACGATTCGTAATTTATTTAATAACAACTCAATTTTCTAGCTAAGAAGAAGTCAAAGATAGATATTTAAATATTTTTATTTCATCGTTGATAGCTTTGTATGTGCTTCATCGAAAGCAGAATGAATATTTCCCTTATAACAATTTGAAAGTTACATTGGTATATCAGACTAAAAATTCTAAATTCAAAAAATTATTTAAAAAAAAGTAAATTTTTATATTATAAAGGCACGGTTCAAGGTTCAAGAGTATAATTTGATCACTGAAATCCAGGGACGCATGAAGAACCGACTCATGGGGGGGTGTTTGGGGATCAATTTTTTCCAATGATTTTTGCCTAACAACATTGAATTTAAAAAAATTTAAATTTAAAATAAATTATGTTTGTAACTATCTGATTATATATTTTTAAGTATTCAATAATAGTTTTCGTTTGAAATTATTACTTACGAGAAGACACGAATGTCACAAGGATGGTAATATGGGAATAATAAAGCCTTAAAAAGTAATTTTAGAAAAGTTGTCCTTAGCCTAAAGGGTGAGCTAATTTTTTACTGAAACCTCTAGAAAAAAAATACGAAATTTGCTTACATCGATGGTTCAGTTTTTTTAATTTATTTAAAAGTCTGGTGGATCGGAGTTATTTGATTTGAGCATAAAAAATTTGTTTTTAGGGTAGCCTTCAATTTCTTAAAAAAAACTTATTCTATACTCAAATCGAACAAGCCCAATTTCCTAAACTCATTCGCAAATTCCAAGATTAGATTCTATCTAACTCCTAATGAAAATAAGTTAAAATTTTCCAAAAAAAAAAACAGTTAAAGATTAAAAGTTTTCGAATCAAATTTGCTTAACGCAAACTTGAACTAAATTTATGATTTTACTTTCAAATTAGGCTTTAAAAAAAGCTGCAATATAAATAATCCCAGCAAACATGAAATCGCATGAAAAATGATAACTCAAGTCCTCAAAAACGTTACTGCGGATCGTAATTCCAACTAACGCAAGTAAAAGGTCGTAAAAATCGTTACTCGAACTCGGATTAAATGGTTTAAATCGGATATGATAAAAAGTCCGCCAGGTTTGCAGATTTTGAAGACGATTTCGTTCCTTTTTTTCTCCCGCGTGGGTCAAGTGAGAGAACAGCTTTGATATTCTCTCTGCGACTAGCAGTGCAACTAGATTGATTAAAATCAGATGGTGTATTTGCAAGAATTGCGCAATGACAGAAGCAGCAAATATTGCCGTTGGCAACGGTTTCCATGTACTGAGAGAAAAAACTTGTACTCTCTTGCATTCTTTCTATGTATGTATATTGCCTCCACTGTATATTGCCTCCGTGTTTCATACGATCATTCTATAATGTATATGAAACGTATAACAAAGTTGTTGAGAAATATATCTACAAAAATGTTTGCTGGGATGTTAAACAATACTCCGAAAAAAAATAAAAAAATCATGCACATTTTTAGGTGAAAATCAGGTAACTGTTTTTAGAATGGAATTTATTTTTCATAAAGAATCAATTCCATACTTAAAATCCTGGGGATAATTTTTTTTATATAATTTGGGATATTTTGCATAAATAACAACTTAGAAAATTAACTCAAATTCTACTTTATACAGTTGCGTTCAAAAAAGAATGAAATCGCGTGAAGCTACGCACTCACTTCCAACTTTGACAAGCTGCCATTTCTCTCTCGATTAATATTTTTTCATGAGAATTTCACACAATCTAGTTCAACTATCCAACTAACGCTCTGCAAAATTTTAAGTCTTTACAATGACTACAAACAAAGATACGGCTATTCCCGTAAAAAAGGGAAACTTGGAATTGCTTCACTATATCGGCTGTATCTTTGACAATTTTCATTGAAAAATTTTGAAATTTGGTCCAAAGATGTAAAAATGTTTGATCTAGTACCAGGCCAAGTTTCGTCAAAATCGATGAACGTGATCAAAAATGGTGCCGGGTAGAAAATGAGGTTCATTATCGCCCAAAACACGATTTCATTCGAAAACGAAAACACGAAAACATCGTCATTAATATTTTCTCGGGTTTTTCTTTCACAAAATCTAAATTTATCATAAAGTATTTTGTTTATGGAGAGGAACTTCATTCCTGCTAAGTTTAGAAATAGAAATTGTTCCAACAGAGCTAGTATTTAAACACAAGAGTGAATGTAACACTCGATTTATTTGTGTATCAAATTTATTCTGTATATTTAGCAGGTCATTTCTGAAATTCTGTTCTTCTTATTCTGAACTCCGTAAAACCTTTTTAATTCCTAAATAAAGCACAAATGAAGTTTTTATCAATTCACAGCATGCTTTGTGATAAATTTTGATTTTGTGAAAGAAAAAACCAATAGTATGTGGGTTACGATATTTTACATGCAAACATTCGTTCAAAAAAGAATGAAATCGTGTTTTGGGCGATAATGTACCTCATTTTCTACCCGGCACCATTTTTGATCACGTTCATCGATTTTTACGAAACTTGGCCTGGTATTAGATCAAACATTTTTACATCTTTGGACTAAATTTCAAAATTTTTCAATGAAAATTGTCAAAGATACAGCCGATATAGTGAAGCAAGCATCGAATATTGGATACAGAATAAAAAATCAAATAGTAATTCTAAATGTGACAAAAAATGAATTTCAAAAAAATTTATCAGAATGTAGATTAGATTTTCAAATCACATAATCAGTAAACATTAAAAAAATCAGATGAGTTCAGGAGTTTTAATAAAGATCTTGAATTCCCGGAACCATGGAACTTTAATAAAAATCAGCACAAGACTTGATAAGGTCAATAAATTGAATCTTGACTTGTTTTGAAAACAATTTCACACTTATAAATTGGAAAATGATATGCTGAATTCAGGAGATTAATTTCAGATAAAAAAAACTTTGAAAAAAAATTACATCATAATCGATAGAAGAAAACTTCAGTTGGAAAAAATTAAATTTGAATTTCTAATCTTAGATTTTCTATCTATGAAATGAAAGTTCAATAATGAATCCAAAATGGTAGATTGAACCAATTTAAGCAACTGAAGATATTGTTTTAAAATTCGATTTTTGCGCAAATTTCAACAATGATAAAAAAGCTAACAATAATTGTGCTTTATTTATACTCATTTTTGTGCTCATAAAGTGAGCATGCTAGATTCCCCGGTTTTATAAACTTCATTCCCATTGATTCTCAATGTTTCTCTTCAAGTTCTTCACATTTTTTTTCCAATTCCTTACATACCTATTCTGTGTTGCAAGTATGCATTGAAAGACTGATATTTGATTGCTGCTGTTCGCTTAAAATTTTCAAGTCCGAACATGCATTTTTTTTAAGAAGTTGAAAAATTTGGGGGAATTGAGGGTGAAAACAGTTATAACTCAACGAAGCGCGCGATGACTCAAACAGCTATCATTGGATTTCACGGAAAAAAAACATACAAGATACGTTCTATTTGATTCAACATTTTTAAGTCCGAACATGGGTTTTCTAAACTATCCATAGCTCCATTTTCTGAAGCAACAGCCTTCATTGGATTCCTCGGAAAAAATCACACAAGATAAGTACCCTTTGGTTAAAAATTTGGAATCCAAAACATGCTTTTTTCTGAAATAATCGAAAAATTTAGGAGAATTGAGGGTTGAAACAGCCATAACTCCATTTGCAGAATCGTGTGGTGGCTCAAGAAAACCTTCATTACATTTCTCAGAAAAAAAAATGCCCAAGATAGGTCAATTTTTGTTCAAAATATTCAAATTTAAATAAGTTTTTATTCTGTATTGTTTACGAAATATGGGGGCATTAGGGTTTGAAAAGGCTTTATTACTCCGTTCGTAAGCTCGTGCGACGCCTGAAATTACGTTCAATCGATTCTCTGGACATTTACACTATAGGAAATTACATTTTCATGGATTTGTTTCGTGTAGGATGGATGAAGAAGGGGTTTCAAAAAATCATATAACGAATTCTCGTATCATGCCAATATTGGTTCCATTCGCTAAGATAGCCCCTTTCCTTACATCTCACTGGAACCAAATATCGATAGAATCCTTTTTGTGTTCTCAAACACACTTCCTTGACAAATTTGGTTCCATTTTCTCGATTTTTTATCAAGATATGCAATAAAAATTGTATGAGAGTCTGATTCCTCCCTTCTAACTTCCAAATGGAAGAAAGGAGAGGTCACAAATAATCATAGTAATATTACTCGTTCCCAAATACCGTCCCATGCCAAATTTGGTTCCATTTGTTCGATAAGTTCTTCAGTTATGTAAAAAAATTGTATGAGAACCACCCTCTCTGCTCCATATCTCCCCACTGGGAGGAGAGATGGGTGCCAGATATTCAATGAAAAAATTCTTGTACCCTAATACCAGCTCATGCCAAATTTGGTTCCATTTGCTTGATTAGTTTTTGAGTTATGTAAAAAAACTGCAAGAAAGGCCCTTTTCCTCCTTTCTATCACTCTACTGGAAAAAGGAGAACAGACATACAGGGAACAGACATACAGAAATCCATGTTTATGTCTTATGTCTTATGTCTTATGTCTTATGTCTTATGTCTTATGTCTTATGTCTAATGTCTAATGTCTAATGTCTTATGTCTTATGTCTTATGTCAAATGTCTTATGTCTTATGTCCTATGTCTTATGTCTTATGTCTTATGTCTTATGTCTTATGTCTTATGTCTTATGTCTTATGTCTTATGTCTTATGTCTTATGTCTTATGTCTTATGTCTTATGTCTTATGTCTTATGTCTTATGTCTTATGTCTTATGTCTTATGTCTTATGTCTTATGTCTTATGTCTTATGTCTTATGTCTTATGTCTTATGTCTTATGTCTTATGTCTTATGTCTTATGTCTTATGTCTTATGTCTTATGTCTTATGTCTTATGTCTTATGTCTTATGTCTTATGTCTTATGTCTTATGTCTTATGTCTTATGTCTTATGTCTTATGTCTTATGTCTTATGTCTTATGTCTTATGTCTTATGTCTTATGTCTTATGTTTTATGTCTTATGTCTTATGTCTTATGTCTTACGTCTTATGTCTTATGTCTTATGTCTTATGTCTTATGTCTTATGTCTTATGTCTTATGTCTTATGTCTTACGTCTTATGTCTTATGTCTTATGTCTTATGTCTTATGTCTTATGTCTTATGTCTTATGTCTTATGTCTTATGTCTTATGTCTTATGTCTTATGTCTTATGTCTTATGTCTTATGTCTTATGTCTTATGTCTTATGTCTTATGTCTTATGTCTTATGTCTTATGTCTTATGTCTTATGTCTTATGTCTTATGTCTTATGTCTTATGTCTTATGTCTTATGTCTTATGTCTTATGTCTTATGTCTTATGTCTTATGTCTTATGTCTTATGTCTTATGTCTTATGTCTAATGTCTTATTATTTTATGTCCTTCGTCATATGTCTTATGGCTTATGTCAATCTTTGGAATCTGTCTCAAAAAACTAAGTGTTGAAAAAATAGCTCTTTTGTCTTGTTAATTCTTTTGAATAAAATTTCCGTTATTTTCTTATCGTGAATCCCATTAAATCGCACCGTAAATGAAGAATCAATCGCGAATCAAACGTAAAAACCCGGGAAAATTTTTCTTAAAGGGAAAATTATCTAAAGACTACCGAAACTCTTTAAGCCCGAAAATTAATGGATGGAAGACGGCGGCAGCCGTTTGTGAATTATGTTTATTTTCAGTCCAATATCTCCATAATTTCCACCTCACCCGCTTCCTTCATTCTTCCCGTTTTTTTGCCCATCAAATTACCGAACAATAATTACTAAATGAATGGAAAAGAAAACGCTGACCAGCGCAAACATTGTAGAATATTTCGCCTTGCTGGAAACGGACGGAGAGTTTCTTTTTTCGTGTTCTTGCTTAGGAGAGGTCGCCTCGGAATGAAATGGACGCCCGTCTGAGCAATAAAAAACCCAAACAGAGTTTCCTTCGAGTCTATTTGGCAATGGAATGGACTTGCTCTGAGGATAACGAAAGGACCAAACGAAGCTCAAGAATGAAAAAACATAACTAGTGAAAGATTATATTTTGAGTCTGTTTGTTTGCTTGCTCGCCGGTGAAAATTGGGTCGATTACTTCAATTAATAAATGAAAAACCAAAGAGACAGCTTTTTCCTTTATAACTTTTGAAGCCAAGGCCGGCATTCATGATGATGCACACTGTTCCTGTTTATTTCGCAAATATGAATGAGTGATATATGGTGTGAACTTTAATCTGTGTAATAAACTTTAAGCTCTCATGAGCGGGGAAAAAATTGAATTAAAATTGTCCAGGGATCGTGTTTTATTTTCCAATATTAATCCTTTTATACCCCACGTTTGGCTATAACATGTTCGTGGACAAACAAAACAAGAGTTATGAACGATTTTTGCTGCTGTACAATTTATAATCAAGCAATTCGTTACTGGGTAGAAAACAACCAAACCCATCATGCTTTTCTGCAGGATGATGCACCATTTTGAGCATCGTAAAGAGCTTTCTTGCCATACGCTTGATATGATAAAAACTATATTACCCCTTTGAATTTTACATCCTGCTACAAGATGCAAGACGAAAAAACCAAGTGGAACCCAACATTCTCCGATATCGGATGGAAAAGGAAAATAAAAATTTCTTTACCCACTACTGACGACAACGATGATGGCGACATCGAAACAGCAAAAGTACTACTTATGTAACGTTTCAGTAGTACACTTTTGCTGGCTTCCATCTAATCAAGTGGTAGTAGATATGCAACAGCAGCAACAACAAAAAAGGGGAAGCTTGATGATGGGAAAAGTTTCTCGTCACCAGTAGAAATACTGAAAATAAAAACTGAAAAAGAGTATCTGCTTTGCAAAATGTGGAGTAGGGTTATCATATTCCTGGGAGCGAGCGTCAGGAAGATCTCTACAGGATGCATTGTTGATTAAAATAGAAATAAATAGGATTACACATTAAGGTGTATGTGTGGAAAAACGTAATCTGCTCATTGTGGGAGCCCGGAGGTTTATACATTATGAGGTGAGTTACGTTTTCCGCGAATTATTATAAATAGGATGTTATCTTTTCTCATAAGGTTTCAGTTTTTTTTTTCGCTGTTCTTCTGATGAAATATTTTTCTGTAGGATTAGAAGGTCTTATGTTACACATTGTATTTCTGACAAGTTACACAAAGTAGTTTCTATATTACGAAAATAACTCCAGGAGCCCACGTTTCTCGTTCTAACTGATTGTTATTTGTCAGTTTGATTTTCACTTCTTAGGCTTTTGACTTGCAACATTTTTAACTAGTGATTGGAATATATATCGTCTAATTCAATAAATAACACGCATTTAGCAATTAGCAGTTTTCCTCGTAAAACGCTCTTTATACATTTTCACTGATATAGCCAAAAATCATATAAACAGTGGTTAACTTATCTTATAAATAGAATAAATAGAAGATACTAAAACATGTGCAAATTTCAAAGTTTAGAAAACCATATTCAGATGTATTCAAAACGTGATCAGTGTCTCATAATTAAAAAAAAATTCTTTAATCAAAATTTGGAATCCAAATTCCGATAAACAATAAAATGGTTGATTCCATGATGGTATTACACATGGGAATTGAAATCAAATTCTAGAAGCGTTTCCAGCACATCACTTTTTGTTCTTTTCCCTAGTTATACTAGAATCAGCATTCCAGATTACCCGGATTTATCCGAATCTGTCCGGATAATCGATTAAAAATAAAAGAAACGTACCGGATGCCCAGATTTCATGAAAATTGCCGGATTTTCCAATTTATTCACTTAAGTAGAAAAATTAATCACAAAATTCAAATTTAAAATTTCTCAAAATTATTCTCATGAAATTGAAATTTTTAATACTGTTTAGAAGCTTTATATAAAATTCGATGTGCTTTGACAAAAAATAGGAATTTCAAGTGATTTTCTTTCATCTTTTTCTTAATTTTGGTCGAATAAAGTCCAAATTTCGTTCAGGTTTGTCCGGATATTGTCCGGCTTTGGGTTTGAGAAATTTGAAATCAAAAGCCAAAAAAAAGAAAAGAAAAATTTTGGATACGAAATTTGCTCGCGGGTTAAACAAATAATTTTCCTTAATATTCAAGGAAAAAAACAAATTATGCTATAATTAAAAATTTGAATTGAAAATTAAAAATTAAAATCTCAGGTGTTTCGAATTGAAATAAAAAACAATACATGAAATGGATTTGTTGAAAAATTGTACCGTTCATAAGCTTTCGGCATTTGAAAGATTATTTACTAAAAGTACTTATAAGCACGGGTTTCATTTGAGTTTGATCCTTTTTTGCACAAAGAAAAAAAAATATAAAATTTTAGTGAAACTTTTTCATGATATCAAATTTTGATTTGATATGTGTATTGGGAAAGTTATTCATTTACATTAAATAAATTCTATTAATGTTTTAAGAACTCGTTACCAATACTTAGCATTTTAAATTTGGTTAAATTTTCATAATTATTGATGTTAAGCGAAAAACAAATCAAATTTCAAAAACAAAATTTTCACAACTTAATTTTGATTATGATGTGAATGTTGTTCTTAGATTTTTAAAGTTTGATATGATCTATTTTCCTGAGACCCTCCAAATTCCCCAAAATTAAAGGTAGACTCCGTTCGAAAGCTCACAACGCTCAACAGCAATCGGAAAAATTGCCGATTATGTGTTGGAAAGTACAGATAACACAAAGCAACAAAATCTACACTTTTCTTAGGTTCAAAGACTTTAAGAACTAATTTTCAATAATATTATTACAACGCAATTTATAATTTCTTTTATCAGTTCTTTTTAAAAAAAACGAACACAATCACACTAACTTCATGTTTCCACGAAGAGATTCCTTTTTACTTAATTCTAGGCGTACATTTTTCGAGGATTTGATGGCTAGCATCTCAAAATGCTAAAACTACCAACCTACAGAAAGTATACTATGAACTATGTATGCCGTGACCGGGATTCGATCTCATGCCCGCTGGCTTAGAAGACTTGAAGGCTATCCTCTATACCACGGGCTGCGGCAAATTTTCGGAAAATTGCGGTTCTTATTTTCGAGATATTTCTTAAAAATAGGAAAAAATTCATTAAATGAATTTGTGCACTTTATTGGCAAATTTTGGAAACAAATTTTTAATTGAATGCACAACTTTTCAAAAGACCGCGATAATTGTGTCTTCTGAGATTAAAATTACATTAGTTTTCTGTTTATCAAGTTTTCCTGCAAAAAAAAAAACAGTAAATTTGACAGAATTTAAAAACAGGGGCGGAATTATGAAACTCGAAACAATCGAGTTTCGTTCGATTCGACCAACTTTGGCATTACCGATCTCGATTCGGATGGAACGTTTCGAGATGATCTACTACCCGATTTACTAGAAATCTAATACGTTAAAATTTAGAACTCGAACGAGATTCGTAATACTGATTCTAATGCGATTCGAGTTCAACTCGAAACGGGTAACTCGAATCGAATAGGATTCATAATTTCCCCCCAGATTTCAACCGATTTGAATCTTTGATATTTTTTAAGCAAAAGTCTCATCGTGTCACAGGCTGCAGCAAAGCTGTTAAATGAGTTAAAATTTTCAATATCAAATACTTGAAGTCTTTCTAGAATGATGTTGGAAATAATTGTAATCTTATTATCAAAAATTGATTTTACTTAACACGGCTAAATTTAAATAAATTCACACGTTATATCACAAAAATGATTAATATGACAAATGATTTATATTCAAGACGCCATAATCTTCTAAAATCAGTTATTGAAACATAGGCAGCAAAATGCTGTTTCCCTGTGAATGTGTCAAATACTCAAATATTGTACAATCCTTTATTTAGTGACGGTTATCTTTTTGTAAAATAACATCATATCAAATCAAGTAGTTTAATCCGAATTTGATTTCGAATAAAGTTGATTAAGATTTTTTTTTCGAATGGTACCAAGAAAAACATTCAATTTTGAGAATATGGTAATTCCAAAAAAAAGCTTCGTGGGCAACAAAAAGACAGCCGCGGGCCAAATGTGGCCCGCGAGCCTTGATTTGGCCACCCATGTTCGAGTGGCTCTTAGCTAAGTAACTTAGCGATTTTGATTGTCAACATTTGACAACACTCAGAACATAAACAACCCAAAAAAGAAATCCCGATCGCATAAAACAAAGTTTGGCTAGTTTTCTTATTTTTGGGGTGTAGAAAAAGCAGCTAAATAAAATTGGCAATTAATTTAATATGGCTTGTAAAACGAAATCTTTTTCTATTAGCAATATTGTCTTGTTTTGAACTTTTGTTGCATGAGGCCACTGGTTTTTTTTTTTTTTTTGGAAAAAGAGGCAAAAATTATTTATTGTTTAGAAGAGAAAGGTAAACAAAGTTTTGCATACCATTGTTTAATATTTGTTTATAATTTCAAAAAAAAATAATATTAACGTATTTATGAGGCGATGAGATGGATGGATGGAAGAGCTCAATGTTTCGATTAGGAGCAAATTTTTTAGCTAATTTCAGTCATAACAAAGCATTTTAAAAACTAATCAATTGAAAACTTGCCAGCCATTGTCGTTTGATTTTTGTAAAATGCTAAAACCTGAACTGTGGGTCATTTCTGCTTCCTGGACAGCACTTCAGTGCTTCCAGAAATATTCTAAAAGCTCCAAATATCTAATATGGGTGCTTCATCAGACCAAAGTAATTTCATCGAAATAATCCAGACAGTTTATGGGAATTTAAGGAAATTTTACACCACCAAAAAAATCTAATGTTCTATGAACGTAGTGAGTGTTTTGGTTTTAGGGTGAGATTTTTTATTGGATTGAAACCAACTCGACATCAAAATTTTATAATTTCACATTCTATCCTTCTGTTATTCTCATTACTGAAACAACATAACACTACAATTTTTTTGACCATCACTAACGAGATACATTTTTTGCGGGAAAAATTATCACTGAACAATTCGTTGAATTTGTCCGTATATATGTATGTATGTATGATAATCCATCATGAGTGTACGGAAAACCGTAGTGTCGCCAACGTATGCGCTGAATTGCATTCTTTAGATCATTAGTTCGGCTAATCTTCAATGCAAATCACCACACACCCCACACCATGGTTTCGTGTGAACTGTCATGTAATGAATGTGTTTTGTGTTTATGTGAGTCTTATTTGAAGAACGAGACAATCAGTTTCACAACCGTATAAAATTCATCACGTCTTCAGTGTTATGAAGCTACGCCAGGTATTAACACTCCTGACTAAAACCGATCGTAATGTAATTAAAATATGATTCTAAGACGATATTCAGCAAAACTATTCATTATAAAGTTATTCAAAGTTTAAGCAAAAAATTCGGAAAAACTTGCTTCGGAAAGAAGACCGTAGACCAGCAAACGAAATTTAAAAAAAAAAATCAGTTATAAGAGGAAACACATCTTACCTGTCGGCCACTTATGGGATCGACCCCAAAAGTTTTTTTTGCCGATACCGGGAATCGAACCCAGTACGTATGACATACCTAAATCTCGTGCCAGCCTATCCGCTAGACCACATCGGCGCTATTTCTGAACAATTCGTTGAATTTGAATTAAAAAAATTTACTTTTATCGTACTCGAAATACTAAAAATTGCATAAACAAGGTTTTGGCCGTTTTGGTCATCGTTACTTTTAAATTCTCGATTCTGGATGCTTTTGTCAATAGTACAGAGTGCTATTTTCTGAGCGTGTAGAAAAAATGGAAAAAAAATATTAGTACCAGTAACGACATCTAGTGGCTCTTAGCAAAGTTGAAAAAATAGCGTTGAATCATTTGAAATCACGGTTCCTACAATCCTACATACGCTTAGAACTTCAGCCCGAACTCTGGTTCTCTGTGCTGTAACCTCAGATTTCTGGTGAAATATATACGAAATAGCATCAAAACATAAGCGCGCCTTAAAGGATGACCATATTCGAAGCATTTTTAATGAAAATAATAATTTAAAGAACACATTAATTTGCTCACATGATGCGTTTTCTGTGCATTGAAATTCATTACCTATACAATAAATAGTACCCCAACATTTTCAAATTTGTTGAAAATGTGTAGTTTTTAGTATTACATTATTTCTAGCAAGATGGCTTCAGTAATTTCGATTGAGTTCCACACTCAACATGACGTTTAGTACCTCAATATTGAAAATCTTTAATCAGTTGTAAAACAGTTTTAAAATTGTTTTAAGCCAGTTATGAAAATGTTGCAATGAAACAATTTCAAAAAACAGCTTTATGAGAGTGTTAAGAGAGCTTGAATCACAGCTTCGTTTGACGTTTCTTTAAATGGTATACACGCTCATGATGGATTTAACCATTTTTGAGTAAGTGAAGTTTGTCGCAATAAATGAGAACATTTCGATTTGTTGCTTTGCAAAAGGCATTCATGCAACTATTTGTTTTGTTTCCTTTTGAATATGAGGATGGTCAATTATCATTAAATAACAAGTAGGTATTGTTTCACAGATCATTTTCTTTAATCGAAAGCCTAGCCTCGAAGCTAAAAAATAAGGATTCGTTTTTTTCATCGTTCGAAGATGATTTACCTTAGTCAGTGTTAGTATTTGCTTTTAATGTTTTTTTGTGTGGAAAATAGGGAACCATGGATCAAATATTCTATTAGTTTTAATATTAGTTTTGGGTTTTCAAATAATTGGGTAAAAAATGAGACCGGGTTTTGTTTGAACATCTGTTTCTGAAAGTTGCTATTTAAAAGACAAATTTTAATGAGAATGAAATTATTTTCTTGATTCGAATCAAGTCAGGAGCTTTAGCAATATATTTTTTTTACTGTCCAAGCCAAAGTTTTAAAGGTAAATACTTTCACTGTAAAGAACATGAAAAATTTGTCCAAAAACATAAGAAAATCAACGGAAAACCTGTAAAATTTGTAGACAGTCCAAAAACAGGAGACTTTCGACTTTGATGTTCCAATTTTATACCAGACATCACCAAAACATTGTGTAAATACCAACAAATCAACAAAGGTGCGAATTTTCAATTGAGCCATAATTCAAAACCAATATTGAACGATTCTAAAAAAATTTCTCAGCTTCGCGCAAATAAACTACAAGTAAGTAAGCACAAAAAATTTTCAGCTATTGTAATGCTGATAGGGATAAAATAAAAGTGTTTGAGAAATTTACAACAACAGTTTAAGTATTTAAAATCGTTTAAAAACTGTTATACTTTTTCATGATAATCTTTGATTAAAGACTACACCCCCTCCCCCTCAAGTGGATGAAAACCCGTTAAAAACTACACGAAAACGCTCAAAGTTGATAAAAAATTTAAATTTCAATAGCTATTTTAGATCGAAAAACACACCGACCAAAGATTTCTGATGTTACCAAAAGGATAATTTTTCGAAAAATATTTCCATTTTCAATATTCTTATGTTTTTTTTTGCATTGCTTAGATGTAGCCTATGACAACTCATTGTCAAACAGTCAAACAGTATGGATCAGGGATGAGAATGTCATACAAAAGACAGTCGCGATCGTGACAGTCGCATAACATTTTCCAATGACATTCGAAAATGTCGCAATGACATTTTAGGTCATCCAAAAAAATGTTAAACGACTGGAAAAAATGTCATTGGATTTTGCAATGACAGTCGCTCAGAAAAATGTCTTCGAATTATTCATCTCGATAACATTTTTTACTTGCGACAGTCGAAATTTCTGTTGGTCCTCTGACTGTCGGAATGACATTTTTGAATTTTCGATTCCGTGACTGTCAAGGAAAAATTTTAAAAATGTCATGGTTTTGACAGTCATGACATTCATTGGCCAAGGCCAATCTGGCCGGTTCCGAAACCCGGAAAATCAAAATGATCAGATTTTAACTTGCGACACATCATTGGAAAGCTCTTGGCCTGTACATGATGGGAATTGATAGGAAAAGTGGTTCGGGGCCATCTGGTCCTGGCCACGGCCAATCTGGCCGGTTCCGAAACCCGGAAAATCAAAATGATCAGATTTTAACTTGCGACACATCATTGGAAAGCTCTTGGCCTGTACATGATGGGAATTGATAGGAAAAGTGGTTCGGGGCCATCTGGTCCTGGCCACGGCCAATCTGGCCGGTTCCGAAACCCGGAAAATCAAAATGATCAGATTTTAACTTGCGACACATCATTGGAAAGCTCTTGGCCTGTACATGATGGGAATTGATAGGAAAAGTGGTTCGGGGCCATCTGGTCCTGGCCACGGCCAATCTGGCCGGTTCCGAAACCCGGAAAATCAAAATGATCAGATTTTAACTTGCGACACATCATTGGAAAGCTCTTGGCCTGTACATGATGGGAATTGATAGGAAAAGTGGTTCGGGGCCATCTGGTCCTGGCCACGGCCAATCTGGCCGGTTCCGAAACCCGGAAAATCAAAATGATCAGATTTTAACTTGCGACACATCATTGGAAAGCTCTTGGCCTGTACATGATGGGAATTGATAGGAAAAGTGGTTCGGGGCCATCTGGTCCTGGCCACGGCCAATCTGGCCGGTTCCGAAACCCGGAAAATCAAAATGATCAGATTTTAACTTGCGACACATCATTGGAAAGCTCTTGGCCTGTACATGATGGGAATTGATAGGAAAAGTGGTTCGGGGCCATCTGGTCCTGGCCACGGCCAATCTGGCCGGTTCCGAAACCCGGAAAATCAAAATGATCAGATTTTAACTTGCGACACATCATTGGAAAGCTCTTGGCCTGTACATGATGGGAATTGATAGGAAAAGTGGTTCGGGGCCATCTGGTCCTGGCCACGGCCAATCTGGCCGGTTCCGAAACCCGGAAAATCAAAATGATCAGATTTTAACTTGCGACACATCATTGGAAAGCTCTTGGCCTGTACATGATGGGAATTGATAGGAAAAGTGGTTCGGGGCCATCTGGTCCTGGCCACGGCCAATCTGGCCGGTTCCGAAACCCGGAAAATCAAAATGATCAGATTTTAACTTGCGACACATCATTGGAAAGCTCTTGGCCTGTACATGATGGGAATTGATAAGAAAAGTGGTTCGGGGCCATCTGGTCCTGGCCACGGCCAATTTGGGCGGTTCCGAAACCCGGAAAATCAAAATGATCAGATTTTAACTTGCGACACATCATTGGAAAGCTCTTGGCCTGTACATGATGGGAATTGATAAGAAAAGTGGTTCGGGGCCATCTGGTCCTGGCCACGGCCAATCTGGCCGGTTCCGAAACCCGGAAAATCAAAATGATCAGATTTTAACTTGCGACACATCATTGGAAAGCTCTTGGCCTGTACATGATGAGAATTGATAGGAAAAGTGGTTCGGGGCCATCTGGTCCTGGCCACGGCCAATCTGGCCGGTTCCGAAACCCGGAAAATCAAAATGATCAGATTTTAACTTGCGACACATCATTGGAAAGCTCTTGGCCTGTACATGATGGGAATTGATAGGAAAAGTGGTTCGGGGCCATATGGTCCTGGCCACGGCCAATCTGGCCGGTTCCGAAACCCGGAAAATCAAAATGATCAGATTTTAACTTGCGACACATCATTGGAAAGCTCTTGGCCTGTACATGATGGGAATTGATAAGAAAAGTGGTTCGGGGCCATCTGGTCCTGGCCACGGCCAATCTGGCCGGTTCCGAAATCCGGAAAATCAAAATGATCAGATTTTAACTTGCGACACATCATCAGAAAGCTCTTGGCCTGCATATGATAAGAATTGATAGGAAAAGTGGTTCGGGGTAATTCGGCCCTGGCCTTGGTATTAGGTTTTAGCATTCTTTACTAGTTATCAATATGTAGTTGTAAGTTTTTTTGCTTTATGATATTTTTTACTTTAATGATGTTTGTTTAACTGTATATCATACTTTTTAACGTGCCTACATGACGTACAAAAACGATTGAAAGAGCACAGCAACTGTTTATTCTTCAGTTTCCATTTTCAAAAAGCAATTTCTAGGTTTGATGATATTGAAAATAAAGTTTAGAAGCATAAATTACACTAGTTTACAAAATTTCAAAAAAATCGTGAACTTGATTGACTGACCAATATTTTTAATGTAAAATTGGGCGCTGAATCCGAAAATGAAATTCAACAAAATCTCAGTAGAACCGTTTTTGAGTTATGCTCCAAATATGAAATTTTTGAAAAATAAAAAAGTTCTTGTACTAAGATGAAAATATCTCGGACGGCATAACAGTAATTTGGAATCCCTCTTTTACATATTGAAGGTGAATAAATTTTCTATCGATCATTTGAACACTGTTTTTGCGTATGATCAACAGTATTGTTGATATTAGTGACTTTATGATAGAAAAAATTATAAAAAACGCATTTTTTTAGAGAAAATTTTGTTTCAGCAAAAGTTTTAGACTCGATGGTAACATTTAAAAAATCTGATTTTCTTTCGGGCTTAAGTTTCAATTTAAAACAAAAATTTCAAGTGGTTATTTATCAAAATCGGTTGAAAATTGAAGAAGTAATGGCTACTTTACCATAACAGTATTTTTTGTAGTTTTTAATAATTTAACGAACCGCAGTACACTTATCATAGTATAGGAAGAATGAAACATGATAAATCTCACTCGCTAAAACTCAAAATTATGTATTAGCTTACCAAAAGGTCACATGCCAAATTTCAGGAAGATCTGACCATAGGGAGGGGTGGCTTGAGTCTCAAACGTGAATAAAATTTTAAGGTATTTTGCCCGGGAGGAACAAAAAATACTAGTTTTTCACCAATAACTTTTTTTCATCACAAGCCGATTGTTTTTGGTGGTTAATTTTATTAAAGCCTAAGTTGAGACAAATATTTCACCCGAAGACTACAACACGATTGGACTTGAAGTAAAAAAGTTATTGCAATTCAAAGACCGCAAATTTTGTCCAACACTCAATGAGTACTTTTTACGCATTGCGTTTTATACGAGAATTTTCGACCAAAATACAATCTTGGAACCACAATAACTTTCCTGTTTCAAACCCAATCGAGTTACAGTCTTCGGGTGAAATTTTTGTCTCAATTTAGGCTTTAAGAAATTCAACCACCAAAAACAATCGGCTTGTGATGAAAAATAGTTATTGGTGAAAAACCAGTATTTTTCGTTCCTCCCGGGCAAAATACCTTAAAATTTTATTCAAGTTTGAGACTCAAGTCACCCCTCCCTATGGTCAGATCTTCCTGAAATTTGGCATGTGACCTTTAATTAAGCTAATAAATAATTTTGACATGGAGCGAGTGAGATTTATCATGTTTGATTCTTCCTATACTATGATAAATGTACTGCGGTTCGTTAAATTATGAAAAACTACAAAAAATACTATTATGATAATGTAGCCATAACTTCTTCTATTTTCAACAGATTTGGATAAATAACCACTTGAAATCTTTGTTTAAATTGACATTTAAGCGCAAAAGAAAATCAGATTTTTTAAATGCTACCATCGAGTCTAAAACTTTCGTTGAAACAAAATTTTCTCTAAAAAAAGCGTTTTTTATATTTTTTTTTCTCATGAAGTCACTAACATCAACAATACTATTGGTCAAACGCAAAAACAGTGTTCAAATGATCGATAGAAAATTTATTCACCTTCAATATGTAAAAGAGGGATTCCAAATTACTGTTATGCCGTCCGAGATATTTTCATCTTAGTACAAGAACTTTTTTATTTTTCAAAAATTTCATATTTGGAGCATAACTCAAAAACGGTTCTACTGAGATTTTGTTGAATTTCATTTTCGGATTCAGCGCCCAATTTTACATTAAAAATATTGGTCAGTCAATCAAGTTCACAATTTTTTTGAAATTTTGTAAACTAGTGTAATTTATGCTTCTAAACATTATTTTCAATATCATCAAACCTAGAAATTGCTTTTTGAAAATGGAAACTGAAGAATAAACAGTTGCTGTGCTCTTTCAATCGTTTTTGTACGTCATGTAGGCACGTTAAAAAGTATGATATACAGTTAAACAAACATCATTAAAGTAAAAAATATCATAAAGCAAAAAAACTTACAACTACATATTGATAACTAGTAAAGAATGCTAAAACCTAATACCAAGGCCAGGGCCGAATTATCCCGAACCACTTTTCCTATCAATTCTTATCATATGCAGGCCAAGAGCTTTCTGATGATGTGTCGCAAGTTAAAATCTGATCATTTTGATTTTCCGGGTTTCGGAACCGGCCAGATTGGCCGTGGCCAGGACCAGATGGCCCCGAACCACTTTTCTTATCAATTCCCATCATGTACAGGCCAAGAGCTTTCCAATGATGTGTCGCAAGTTAAAATCTGATCATTTTGATTTTCCGGGTTTCGGAACCGGCCAGATTGGCCGTGGCCAGGACCAGATGGCCCCGAACAGCTTTTCTTATCAATTCCCATCATGTACAGGCCAAGAGCTTCCCAATGATGTGTCGCAAGTTAAAATCTGATCATTTTGATTTTCCGGGTTTCGGAACCGGCCAGATTGGCCGTGGCCAGGACCAGATGGCCCCGAACCACTTTTCCTATCAATTCCCATCATGTACAGGCCAAGAGCTTTCCAATGATGTGTCGCAAGTTAAAAACTTATCATTTTGATTTTCCGGGTTTCGGAACCGGCCAGATTGGCCGTGGCCAGGACCAGATGGCCCCGAACCACTTTTTCTATCAATTCCCATCATGTACAGGCCAAGAGCTTTCCAATGATGTGTCGCAAGTTAAAATCTGATCATTTTGATTTTCCGGGTTTCGGAACCGGCCAGATTGGCCGTGGCCAGGACCAGATGGCCCCGAACCACTTTTCCTATCAATTCCCATCATGTACAGGCCAAGAGCTTTCCAATGATGTGTCGCAAGTTAAAATCTGATCATTTTGATTTTCCGGATTTCGGAACCGGCCAGATTGGCCGTGGCCAGGACCAGATGGCCCCGAACCACTTTTCTTATCAATTCCCATCATGTACAGGCCAAGAGCTTTCCAATGATGTGTCGCAAGTTAAAATCTGATCATTTTGATTTTCCGGGTTTCGGAACCGGCCAGATTGGCCGTGGCCAGGACCAGATGGCCCCGAACCACTTTTCCTATCAATTCCCATCATGTACAGGCCAAGAGCTTTCCAATGATGTGTCGCAAGTTAAAAACTTATCATTTTGATTTTCCGGGTTTCGGAACCGGCCAGATTGGCCGTGGCCAGGACCAGATGGCCCCGAACCACTTTTCCTATCAATTCCCATCATGTACAGGCCAAGAGCTTTCCAATGATGTGTCGCAAGTTAAAATCTGATCATTTTGATTTTCCGGGTTTCGGAACCGGCCAGATTGGCCGTGGCCAGGACCAGATGGCCCCGAACCACTTTTTCTATCAATTCCCATCATGTACAGGCCAAGAGCTTTCCAATGATGTGTCGCAAGTTAAAATCTGATCATTTTGATTTTCCGGGTTTCGGAACCGGCCAGATTGGCCGTGGCCAGAACCAGATGGCCCCGAACCACTTTTCCTATCAATTCCCATCATGTACAGGCCAAGAGCTTTCCAATGATGTGTTGCAAGTTAAAATCTGATCATTTTGATTTTCCGGGTTTCGGAACCGGCCAGATTGGCCGTGGCCAGGACCAGATGGCCCCGAACCACTTTTCCTATCAATTCCCATCATGTACAGGCCAAGAGCTTTCCAATGATGTGTCGCAAGTTAAAATCTGATCATTTTGATTTTCCGGGTTTCGGAACAGGCCAGATTGGCCGTGGCCAGGACCAGATGGCCCCGAACCACTTTTCCTATCATTTCTTATTATATGCAGGCCAAGAGCTTTCCAATGATGTGTCGCAAGTTAAAATCTGATCATTTTGATTTTCCGGATTTCGGAACCGGCCAGATTGGCCGTGGCCAGGACCAGATGGCCCCGAACCACTTTTCCTATCAATTCCCATCATGTACAGGCCAAGAGCTTTCCAATGATGTGTCGCAAGTTAAAATCTGATCATTTTGATTTTCCGGGTTTCGGAACCGGCCAGATTGACCGTGGCCAGGACCAGATGGCCCCGAACCACTTTTCCTATCAGTTCCCATCATGTACAGGCCAAGAGCTTTCCAATGATGTGTCGCAAGTTAAAATCTGATCATTTTGATTTTCCGGGTTTCGGAACCGGCCAGATTGGCCGTGGCCAGGACCAGATGGCCCCGAACCACTTTTCCTATCAATTCCCATCATGTACAGGCCAAGAGCTTTCCAATGATGTGTCGCAAGTTAAAATCTGATCTTTTTGATTTTCCGGGTTTCGGAACCGGCCAGATTGGCCGTGGCCAGGACCAGATGGCCCCGAACCACTTTTCCTATCAATTCCCATCATGTACAGGCCAAGAGCTTTCCAATGATGTGTCGCAAGTTAAAATCTGATCATTTTGATTTTCCGGGTTTCGGAACCGGCCAGATTGGCCGTGGCCAGGACCAGATGGCCCCGAACCACTTTGCTTATCAATTCCCATCATGTACAGGCCAAGAGCTTTCCAATGATGTGTCGCAAGTTAAAATCTGATCATTTTGATTTTCCGGATTTCGGAACCGGCCAGATTGGCCGTGGCCAGGACCAGATGGCCCGAACCACTTTTCCTATCAATTCCCATCATGTACAGGCCAAGAGCTTTCTAATGATGTGTCGCAAGTTAAAATCTGATCATTTTGATTTTCCGGATTCCGGAACCGGCCAGATTGGCCAGTCCACACGGCAAAGTCAGCAAGGAACCGTTGTGACTGTCGCGACAGTCATTTTAATAACATTTCATTTTGATTCTGATGAATGTTACGATTACATTCTGTGACATTCAAAATGTTAATTGTCGCCATAACATTTGCCATTATAAATGTTATCGAAGCAACGACCGACATTCATCAGCTTATCGTAACATTTTTTCCCATGACTATGACTGTCTCGATGCAAGCTGTGACATTCGTCCCAAATGTTATTTGACATTTTTTCGAAGGAATTTCTTAGCGATGACATTCACAAAATCCAAAAAGGACATGACTGCGACAGTCGTTTTCGTACTGATGAATGTCGCTCTAGGCTTCAGAAAAATGTCGAATGACATTCGGACAGTTATCATCCCTGGTATGGATTGTAACATGTTTTGAAATATTCTGCGCAAAAAGTATGTTGGAATAATGATTAGGTTTTGTTTATTCCAGATTCCAGGAACCCCCATCTTAAACCGGGGTTGGTTTGAAGAGGGTTATAAAAAATTCAATTTTTGTTTCCTTTTTCATACAGTAACAAAGTAAAAACAAACGCACATAACAGAGCAAGGCAAAATAATTTTTTTATGCGTTGCCTGTTAAACAGGATTTTGAAGAAAAATAACAAACTATTAAATAAAGGGACTTTTTTTTTGGGATAACCTTCAAATAAATTATAATTCTAAATTTCTGGACACACTTTTTATTTAAACAAAAAGCAGCTTAAAACTCTATTGTTTTCATAAATAAAAGACAATCAAACCAACTAGATAATTTTATTTAAGGAGATTTATTTAAACTTAAGATTCACACGAGTAAAGTGTCCACAACACAAAAGCTCTAGTTCAAATTTTTCGAAAACTGTTCAATTTCTTCTACCCAAAATGCTCTAGCTTTGTTCTTTTCATCTAACCATACTTCACGTTCGTCTAAAAATTCTACTGTGAGCTTTAATTCATATATTTCGTCAGATTTTGTCTCTCATCTCAAGATTTGATGCAATAGCTCGTAAAATTTAAAAATTAGCAAATTTTATTAAATTCCAGTTGATGAACTGGATTTTAAATCCACATTACAACTAAATACTGATTTTAAATCCACTTATGATCCTTGATTTCATCAAAGATTCATATTTTGCCAAGATTTTCTTATTCCAGAGATACAATGCTTTAGAATAAGGTTGCCTGATTTTTTCCCGACCGTATCCGGGCCAGACAAAAAACGGCTAATTGTACAAAAAACCTGACACAATCCGAGCAGTTGATTCCAAAATTTTATTCTGAGCTCAAAAACCGGGCAATATTTGGGCAAATTTTCGAAAAAACACTTAAATTATTGCTTAAATATCAAAAAGAAAAAAAATTAATCTAAAACTCATCAGCAGAATTTAAATTGTATTCAAGGCTTCCATAAAATCGTTTTGACAAAACTTGTTCAAAAATGTTTATTTTTGGTCACAAAAATAATAAGTCATAGTTACTCGTTTAAATTTTTTGTTCGTTTTGCAAATAAAGTGAAAATATGCGGGAAAATCAATTGTCCACTAAATCCGGGCCCCCGGACGTTCTTAAATTTTGAATTAAATGTCCAGTCAAATCCAGCTATAAACAGATAATCTGATTAGCTTAATTTAGAAAAATGTAATTCGATAATTTTAAGAATATTCAAAAGAAAATGATCTAACTATTCCGAACATCACAGAAAGGCGTTTAAAATGTTTAAATAACCAATAAGAAAACTCATAGAACTTTTTTCAGAAGTTTAAATTACTCGCAGTCATCGAAAAAAATAATCATTCCATGAAAACCTTTATTTTCAACGACTTTGTAACATTTTACAGTTTTTTCAAAACTTACTCGTTTCCTGCTCGTTTACTAGTTTCAGATTGAAAAAAGTTTTATAAAATCTGTTTTAAGTTCATAGAAATTCTATTATCAAATATATTTTTTTTTATATGTGTTTTTCAAAAGTATATTAAGTTGCAAAAAAAGAATCATTCAAATTTCTTTGTGATTAGCTTGCACTAATATGAAGAAGCTAAGAAGAAAATATAATTGAAAAGTTTCTTAAAATTTTCTTCTATTCAACAAAAAGTGTATTATTTTATTTTATAAATGTTATTTAAATATTACGAAATATTCCTTTATGAGTTCATAAGTCATTTTGTTTATTTCCTGGTATAAAAAATAGTTATAATTTCATCTCTCATTTTGGAATTTATCAAAAAATCTTAAATAAATAACCCCCCTCAGTGCGAGCTCTAGAACAGCGCCTGTCTATAAGATACACACTGCAACATGATGGTCATATTGTTATTCATATTTCATCATTATTACATTTTTTTATTTTTCACTATACTCTATTTAAAAACGCGTTTTTACATTAACTTGTTGACTCGGGGCGAATTGATCGGTCTACGATGAGCGATTTCTGCCTTAGAATCTAACAGCAAATTCAACTAAATTAAGTCAACTTAAGTAGAAAGCTACAGCTTGACTAGTTTACATCTGACGATTGAGTCTATTTTTAAGGTCTCGGAGAGGTAATCGGTAATCAGTAATCGGAAAAAAACGAAAATGTATTAAAAAGTATTGTTATTCAAAACATTACTTAGTGTTCTTTAAGCAATGAAACTCTAAAGATTTTTTTTAATGTGAGGCAAAGGAGAGCAAAGAATCAAAGAGTTTTCAAAAAGGCAATAATCAAAGAAAAACTGTTTGGAAAAATTTGTGTCTAGATATTATAATATATTTCATTTTTATTTTAAATAACATTCCGTCTTCAACCATTTAACCCCTTTTGCAAACTCTTGCTTCAACAGGGATCACGGTTAGAAAAAAGAGCTAGTTTATCAAGGGAGAAATTTGAATGGTTTTGATTTGCCTTTCATATCTAACTCGATCCATTTTCATTGGATGTTTATCAAATGCCTCATAGGTATAGCAGTTTCCTTAGGAAATGTCTAGGAGCATAGAAGGTGTAGGAAAATAATGATCGCACCATGTACCAAAATGGATCCTGATCTCTACCTTCCACAATCTAACACAACTCCTTCCTTGGATACTTGAATATGGATTCGCAGACGTATAGACGGTTTTTCATAGTTGGTGATACAAGATTGTTTTTGGTTCTGACTATTTCAAAAAAAATTTTTGGAGTATGCAAGAGCGAGAGGTTGCTAGTTGAACTTAAAGAGTATCTTACTAACAATCCTTCCCTTTTCCCCATAGACTACTAGGACGTGGCCGGCGCCGTTATAAATCATATAAAAAAGGGAGAGCATCAGTTTTGTACAATGAGAATGGCTGCTAATCCCAAACACCATTCTTTTGGACTTGGCGCAAAATTCATGGCCTCGATTAATCATGAAGTAGCAACCATTGGCGACGTGGAACTTGTTCTGTTTAGCCACGCCAGCGATAATAGAATTCGAAATGTATACTTTGAAATCAAATGTAAAAAATACGAAGTTATTCTAGAATCGATTTTAATAAAAAAAAAAAAACTGTAAATGAAGCATTTCGAGTTCAATGATTTAAGGTGGATATGAGTAGTCAATAAAGCTTTGCTAAGCTAAGCTAAGCAAACAAAGCACCATTGTTTTCCACAAACAATAAAACGTTATTTTGTTTGATGGATATTAGACTCACAGTTTAGTGCAAAATGCATTGATCAAAAATGGTCAAAAAAAATCGCCACGACCAGACATCAAACCCCAGTCCTCTGATTATCTCTCCGACACCTTATCAATAGGCCAAACCAGATAACCCAGATAACCAGATAAAACAAGTCAAGCTGTAGCTATAAAATTCAGTTGAGTTCATCGAGTTGAATGCGCTGCTAGATTCTACGACAAAAAAACGCTTATTGTGCCCCGATTAATGGTGCTTTTAATACCCCAGGAGAGGTTCTCATTATACCCCTACAGTGACCGATTTTCTGCTTTCGGCTAAAAATTTTTATATGCATTTTTAAACGTTTTTGTCTAATTTTTATAGTTTGAATTTTTTTAATGTCTGAACACGAAACAATGATATAACTCACATATTAGAGCTGTTTCCTATGGTTAAATACGCGCCCTCTTTGAGGTGGCCATTATGCTCTTATATCCCCTACTGAAAAAAATGATATGTGATGATAATGCTTCTCAATAAAATTCTACACGCTCATTTCCACAATCTTTTATTTCTTCTATCTTTCTATTCGTCCATTTCAAATTCTTAGCATGTTCCTACTACAAAGCACATCATATTTAACCGATACGACCGATAAATCAAGCAACAAACATAAATTACGGTGATTAATCTCTTAGAAAAGGGAAATCTTAAATTTTACTTAACGGATAGTTTTGACAAAAAAAAATTAAAACTTGTCAATTTCAAAGATAGAAACCTGAAATAGGGTTTTTCAATACAAATCGTTCTGCAGCATTATTAATGCGAACCGCTAATGGGGATGTTTTTAAAATATTTTTTACAACAAAATTTGAAATAAAAAATTTAAAGCAATAAATATATTCACATACCAACATTTTGTTTAGCATACACTAACTGTTTAAGATAATGTAATGTAATTTTTCTCTACCTCTAAAAAGTTGGCTGGTAACTTTGTGCCACTTTGTTGCCCCAATCGCTCTCTATAGCATCATCAGTCAGTCAACGGATAGAACGAAAGACCCACCAAAAGGCAGCCGAAGGCATTGATCTTCACCATAAATGAACTTTAATGGAGCCTAAAATGCGTACAAATTTGATGCTGGGCCCCGGTTCTGATCCGGTGCTTCCATAGAATGTTGTCTATCTTTTTCCGTCCCGGTCCTTTCTTTTGGGGTGTATCTACTACCGATTTTTTTTACCATCAAAGCAAATACCAAGTGGCAGGATGGATGTCATGCTGTGTGGCTTCAAATTTACTATTTGTTTGCACTTGCTACAGGAAATGATTGGGGGCTGGAAATTGATGTTCAGAAAATGTCAAGAAGTTTCAATTTACTTTTGTTTTATAATAAAATGTATGAACTAACTTATGATTTTTACAGAGTTAAGTGAATGAGTAAGATGTCTTTCTAACAATTAATCAGGGACTATAGAAAACTTGGAAAAATCCAGCCACATGAATGTAAATATATGAATAATATGTATTTAGCTTTGTCCAGTACTACCAAGCAACAACATTGCTATCTCATTGACTCGGAAATTTGCTTCTATACTATCCCCACGAGTTTGTATATCCCGGATCAAATTTGCAGAAGGATAATAACTCGTACAGCAGCCAGTCCAGCAGTCGTATCGGCAAAATCTCCCATCCGTTTTAGATGGAATCGGGCTTAGTATGACACAGTCAAAAGTTCAAGTCGACAAGAACAAAAATGTTCAACTATTCAAATCTTTCACAAATTTTCTCCCGGGACCCTTAAAAAGATACTTGAGCGTCGGAATAAAAAAAAATCAATTTCAAATTATCCTTAGTTTGCTTTCGATACCGTGTCGATTTTTTCTGCACAGTTCTTTTGGGGACCGGGTTGTCTGCACAAGAAAACGCTGGGGGATAACTTTCACGCGTTGTTGCTATCATTGGCCATTACGGTTGGGAGGATTCCTCGGGATCCCGTTCACACACCCACACACACACGAGTGGGAATCGAAAATGATCCGGAGCAAACACTTTTTTTCGTGTCCTCCATCAAGGGATGAACTCAGACAAATTGGCTGCCAAAGAATGTGGAAGCAATGAAAAGAAAGCAACAAAAAATGGGGAATTTAAAAAAGAGTCGGAAACTGGTAGTCGGAAATGTTTTCGCTGCAGGGGGATTAGGTTTGTTTTTTCGACGACGACGGACGCTCTTCAAGTCGAGGCGTAATGGTTTTCGATTAAGTGTAAATTTAAAAATGATACTACTCTTACCCCGGGCTTGGTTGAAGCGAAAAGTCGTTGTGAAGCTTCATAATCTATTTTTGAGCTTTTACCCGATGATAGTTCACATTTTCCAGTTCGTCAGGACGGATTCGTTCTTAAAGTTTCTGTATAAGATCTATGCTCGATGCTGCCAGTTTTTAGTGACTAAACATTGTAGAATTTTAAGTTTTATAAAGGAAATAAGAAACTGACTATCATTCGAAATAAACCTGTAGCTAAATGTTAGATGGTATCTAGAAATTCATGCTGAGAGTTCATAAGCGATTTTAGCTGATTTCCACACTCAAATTCAAAATCCCTGAATGCTAAAATGAATTTTCTACACACGGATATGCAATTCAGTTCAAAGGATTGGTAAGTCATCAACAATTTTTAATCCGCTTAAAGAGAGTACTGTAATCGCTGTTTTTCAAGAATCCCAAAACATTCAATATGTCGGTCATTTACAACTATTGTGTCTTTTATCAACGTTAAATTTTCCTCAAACATTTCGCAATTTTGTCATACTGCTCATATATCATGAATCACAAATCGCTCCATACGACCTTTAAGATGATTAATAGGCATCTTAAACTAAAGTTAGTTTTAGGTGGCTCATTGATTTTTCCACTTGGGTAGTCCTCACAATACTTCATCAAAAAAAATTTTTTTTTTGTTAACCAAATGACAAATAATACTTTTATTCGATCGATTGAAAAAACCATTTAAACAATTTTTTTTTTAAATTTTGTAATTTTCTTAATTTTTGTAGTTTTTTTTAATATGTTTATGATCATGACCATTAAAAAAAGTAAAAAGCGAAGTCAATGAATCAACAAAATTGTTTTAGACACAAGAGATAAATTTTGAATGGTGAATTGGAAAGCGGACGTAATTTGGCACATTTTGGCATCATCAGATTTGAAAAATCGAAGGAATGAATTTTCGACGAAATTTCAAATGCTGTATTTTTTATCTTTTTGTTAATTCGAAATTTCTTAGATTTTTTTATCCTTAAATTCAACATTGCGTCAAAGTTTGAGTACGCTAGATTTTCGAAATAAGTTTAACTACTCAGAAAGGCAATTTCATACCAGTACCTTTAGAAAAAAAATGGTACTCTAACAGGTAAAAAATTCTAGGACGGATGAGGTTTAAGTCCTTTTTATGGATTTTTTTAAAATTTTGTTTTTGATAACTTATAATAACATGGCAGCAAATTTCACATTTTTTCGTGGAGCAGAACATGCAAGTGCTAATTTTGACTTTTTGGGGGGTACAGTAAAACAAAAACATGAAAAATATAAATAATTATAAGTTCTATTAAAGTAATTATGACCTCTGAGAAAAAAGTGAAAAAAGTTTACATATTTTATTTTACTTACAGTGGTGTTCGAAATAATAGCAGCGGCTCGGAAATTGTTTAAAAAATTTAGGCATTTTTCTGTATTGTCACTTTTATTTCAATTCTCTCTTGGATTAGTAAGCATATTAGTGGTACGTAAGAAATACAAAATATTTAGGATCTGAATATCAATTGCAGGCTGAGAATAATAAAAAAATGATTTTTGCCCTGTTCGAAATAATAGCAGCAAGAAATTAAATATTTTTTTAAAACAAATTATGAATTCATACCAAGTCTTTCTCTATGTGAAAGTCATTTGTGACATCAATACTTCGTAGTGTACCCGTTATTTCTGATCACTGCAGCGCAACGGCGTGACATAGAGTCCACAAGCTTTTGGCACCGTATGACAGGTATTTCTGACCATGCACGGCGAACTACAACCCATTGTTGCTCTGCATTTGTCGGCTTTGCCTCGAAAACTGCCTTTTTGATGTCTCCCCACAAATTTTCGATAGGATTGAGGTCCGGCGATTGAGCCGGTCAATCCATCACACATCAACGTTATTGTCCCGGAACCACGCTTTTGCTCGTCTGCTGGTATGTTTCGGGTCATTGTCCTGTTGGAAGATCCATTTCAAGGGCATTTCCTCTTCTGCGTATGGTAGCATGATATTCTGCAGAATTTCCACGTAACCAACTGCGTCCATGATACCTTCTATACGATGGATGGGCCCAACACCGTGGTACGAAAAACATCCCCACACCATGATTTTGGCACCACCATGTTTAACTGTTTTCACGGTGTACTGGGGTTGGAATTCTGCACCTGGAGGACGTCTGACGAACATTCGCCTACCGCTGGAACCAAACAGCTCTACTTTGCTTTCATCAGTCCACAAAATGTTACGCCATTTTTGGATGGGCCAATTGACGTGAGAGTTGGCGAAGTTCAAGCGGTTATGAATATGTCGTGAAGTTAGTAGGGGCACTTTCCTCGGGCTTCTAGCTTGCAATTCAGCTTCAATCAGACGTTTTCTTACTGTTGAGATACTGATGGGAAGATCCAACTCTTGTTTCAGTGCTCTTGATGAGATGTGTGGTTGCATTTTCACCAACCGAATCATCTTCCGGTCAGTTCGTGAAGCTGTTGCTCGCTTTCTGCCACGAGTTTCACCCTTTTCCTTCCAGTGCAATGCGTTGTATACCTTTTTCGCAGAACAGTTAAGCAGTTCCTGAACTTCACGATATGTTTTTCCGCTTGCAATCAGTCGTTTGATGTGATTTCGTTCTTCGAACGTACAATGCTTCGAGCGACCCATTTTGCTGAAATATTACAGATTTTCGGTAATGTCTAATAAACCAAAACGCATCATGGAACCTTTATGTCTCTTACCACAACAAATTCACATAGAAAACTATGGATTTCTTCAAAACTTCAACGATTTAGTGCACTTTGTAACCTGTGCTGCTATTTTTTCGAACAGCCCGAGAACGATATGTTTTCAAAATGGCAACCGAATAAAGTAAACAAGTGCGTAGTGCATCGAAATAGTCGAGCGTTGCACTCACCACTCATCAATACACTAACGTGCGTAACATATGTTAGCAGAGGACAACACTCATACAAGTACGCAGTATAATTTGATTCTCTTCACTTGCGCTGCTATTATTTCGAACACCACTGTATTTCTGTAAAATATAGGTTTTTTTACGACATTACAACGAAGTTTTAAACCAAATCAAATTTTTGTAATTTTGTGAATCATAAGTTAAGTTGTTTTACTGTTTTTAACGCAGGTTTTCTAAGTACTCTCATATTTATCATAGTTGTAATGTTATTGATTCATTAGTTTTAATTATTATTAGGGCCAATTATTAATTATCAGGAAACTGAGAGATGAGTTTTCCAGTATCCAAAAATATGTTGGACTATTTCCCATAAATTGTTCTCTAAGCACCCGATTTGTTTCAGATGGTGTTTTTTGTTAACTTGATCAGAGAATAAAAAAGTTGAAAGGGATTAATTTATAAACATTAATTTTTGTTCACAAATCACAAATTTGACGATAACATAAAGTAAATTAAATTTACATTTGCTTTCACGCAATGAATTATGAACGTTTTTGTCCCAAAAGGAGAAAAAAAGGGTAGATTGCTTGATATTTAGATCACTTCAATTGTTCCCATTTGTGTCCCAATTCACGTTCGTATCCTTATTCACAATGGGAAAATTTGAACCTAAAGTCCCAAAAGATTTGACCGGAGACATTTAAGTAATCAGTAATATGTTATTTGTCCTTTATTACCCAATAAAAGAACAATCATAACTTCGTGAAATCGAATTTGAGCAAAAACAAATTTCATTAAAACTGTCTTTGAGAAACATCATAATGTGATGTTAAAGTATCATGAAGACAAATGAAGTGTTACAGGAGTTACAAGGCATTTAAATGAGTCTCTCCCATAAAAACTGCTTTTTTGACCTATTTATTTTATAAAAACTTGAATATTTTTACAAAAATGTATATAACGAACATAAGTCGATCAATCTCAAATTTTAAGCATTGTTGAATGTATTCTTAAATTTCAATTCGATGTTGATCTTATTTAAAATAGATCAACATTCAAGTGATATATATGGCTATTATTTTATGAAGTGACAAAATCTTCATAGGGGTAAAAGAGGACAAAACAGACAGCTTCTCAAGATTGTTTCTCCTGTAAATCGTCCATTCAAATGATTTAAAATATTAAAAACTTTTCAGCTCATTTTATGAAACTGCAATGACTTGAAATTTCATTTTGTTAAAACATTTTAATAGCATAATTCAGGATAATTAAGGTCAAATTACACATCAATGAAATAGCTTCTGTCGATTCCGACGACAGATTTAAATTTCTGCGAAAATAAAACGTACGCTTAAGGTCTTTGGAACAGTAGGGTTTCGGGGATTAAACATTCTCTCCTCCCACCCTTTGAGGCTTCAAAAATGTCAAGCAATATAATCTTCTCTAAACTCAAAATGTTCTTAATCAAATTTTGATGAACGACTAAGGTGACTCAAGAGTAATAATTTCGACATAAAACTAAAGCCAAAACCTCGATATCTTATACCAGGTCCACAATGCTACTACAGATTTTAAGAAATTTTCACACTTGTTGATAGATATTTAAAGACTGTATTCGAATAACACAAAAGAAGTTTGTGCATGACTTTTGGGTACAGTCCTTAGTCTTAAATATCAAATTTTCAATAAGATTAGACTTACTGTGGTTGGCTGATTGTCCGGATTTTGTCCAAATACTATACTTTATTTGCAAAATCAAAGAAAAATTTAAATTGCGTGATAATTATTATATATTTTGCGTCCAAAACACTTCTTTTAATAAAATTTATTAAAAAGCAACTTTTCTATTTTTTTTTCTTCCTGATTTTAATTGAAGAATTCCTAAATTTTTCTGAATATAGCCAAGATTTTGGGTTATAAACTTTAAAATGCCGGAATTTTGCAAGATATTTAGATAAAATAGCCCGGATATGTCCTACCCAGATAAGTGCTGAAGAATATCTGGTGAGCTAAGGTTTCAACCATTTTTGTTTTGGTTGCAATTTTTTTTTATCTAAATTTGTTGCCTGTGACAGTTTATGATGTTTGATTTTTGGTTAAGTCAGTTCAGAACAAAATTCTGATTCAAATCTTAGATTTGCATTTTCCATTTTCGAAACTCATTCATTCAGATTCACTAATTGAATGACGAAATGATAATTGAAAAATTCATTTTGAAAATCAAAGATTCAAAATTCAAAAAAAAGATTTCTGCTTCTGGTTTTTAAATTGAGATTCAGAAATCAAAATGCAGAATTCAGATTTGGAATTATATTTCAAAAATTGTCTAAAACAAAACATAAAACAGGTGAAAACCACCTAATTAATATAAAGATTCCCGACTCTTACGGAATCCGGGAGACAAAATAATAAGCGCCACCGTCGAATTTGACGGCAGAAGTGCAACTAAACCCATGTGGTTTATCTATAGGTGAGGACAAGAATGCCCTTGCACGAGTGTGAGAATCAGTTTTTTCAATGTTTTGATTGCTACGTCACAAACGTTCATATGCGTCTCGACGTTGAAGTTGCAGTTCATCGACGGCAAGCGACGT
This sequence comes from Uranotaenia lowii, assembly GCF_029784155.1. Taxonomy (NCBI): domain Eukaryota; kingdom Metazoa; phylum Arthropoda; class Insecta; order Diptera; family Culicidae; genus Uranotaenia; species Uranotaenia lowii. Next base: position 271,777,528 of record NC_073693.1, on the reverse strand, counting down.
TTCGTGTTATTTGAAAAATTACAATCAAAGCACCCTTTTATTTATGGTTTTCTCCTGAGGCACAATACGGCGACGCTATGAGTTCAAAATAATAAATAACTTTATTTGCGTCCCAAACATTCCTCTTAATAAGTTTCTATGGCTACATTTGGACGCCTAATACTCGACTTTATGATGGCGTCGCGTTACGTCACAATCGTTCATAAACAACTGTATGGATACAACGAACTAACACTTATGTTTTCGATTGTCCCCACCTATAGATAAACCACATAGCAACTAAACAACTTCCTTGCCCTGGTTTTGGCAACCAGGTTTTGTTTCAGCGTCCTGTTGGGGTGCTTGCTTGCATGATACGACCGCAAATTCGCCAAATCACGCAAGGAGATTCCAGAATTATTGTGAACTGATAGAGTTACCTTTTCTCGCAGCTTCCGGTCATTTTTTCCACTTTTACGCCTGGTTTGTTTTGCTCGATCCACCGTAAGGGTCTCGCGGTAACGTTGTAGCTCCAAATTTACAGTCGATTTTGGATATTTCAGGAATTTCGCGATCTTTACCCCAGACCACGTCGGTTTCTCTACGTGAGTGTGCAGAATTTTCTCTCGCCTTTCGCGTTCCATCGTCGATAACTTTTGACTAACTGCTTCAATCTTGATGAAATTCTCACCGCTAAGTAAACAAACCATCCGGATCAAAACACTGGCAAGAGATTCGCGATGTGACAACTAGGGTCGTTGCAGTAAATGAAAAGATGCGACGAGATTCTATGTGACACAGACTTTACCGTACAGTTAAAAGATACCTGGAGACCAGAAGTGCTAAAAAACGGTATGGCAGGGGACGCCGACCTACTGTAATGACACCTGCCATGGCGAAGATCGTCAAGAAGCGCCATAAAGGAAATCCTCGTCGTAGTGCCACTAAATTGGCAGAGGATCTCAACATATCGGATCGAAGTCTCCGTCGGATCCTGAAAGATAAACTTCAGACCAAACCCTACAAGATCTAAAAGGTTCAAGACCTTACGGTGAAGCAGAAACAAGAACGGGTAAAAAGAGCGAAGGCGCTGCTGAAGAGGGCCGCGGAAGGAAGGTTGAAGAATATCGTGTTTATCGACGAGAAACTCTTCATCGTACAGCAGCTCGTGAATAAGCAGAACTACAGAGTTTGGTTGCCAGACAGATCACGAAGCCATGCCGACTTGCTGACGGCCACCCGGCGACAGAAACCAGCATCGGTGATGGTTCGGGCCGGAATCACCCGTAATGGCCGGACTTCGCTGGTTTTTGTCCTTGAAGGAGTGAAGATCAACCAAAATACATATCGGGAACTAGTTCTACAGAATGTCATCGATCCGTGGGCACGTTGACATTTGGGTTCCAGGGATTGGGTTTTGATCAATTTATATGTTTATTTCAATGTAGCACTTCAATTGCCGGATCATAGACTTTGTAGGCCGTGACCGAGAATCGATCCCATGACCATGGGCTTAGAAGACTTAAACACTACCCTATACGCCACGGGGGGTGACGCAAAGCGGCTAAAAATATTGAATAACATGAGGCTGTTGTTTTTTTTTGTTCTTTTTCTTGCTCAGTTGTCAGCTAGCCTACCAACCCCCGCTTTCATCACACTTGAATGAAGACGAATATTGAAAATGAGCTAATCCAAGCAACTTTATAGTTGATGAAACGCTTCCACTTATATTACTTTCATTGTTCGGCTCTCGAAAGCGATGCTGTTCAATCAAAATCGCTTTAATTCGGTTTTATTACTTCCCTGCTTCGACCGCATGGCCAGATTTGCCTCAGAACGGCCTTCAGGAAAACCGCCCGCCCGAAAGTAATTTCATAATGCATACAACAGGAAGATTATCGTAAATAAACCTTTCGTTTATGTTTTAACGCTCCACTTGAACGTGGAAGCCGGGGAAGAAGAACTATCGAAACTATGCCTACACCAATCCAACATGATCGGGGAACATCAATCAGATTAGCGAAAATCGAAATCCACCAGCCAGATTATTCAGCTATTATGAAGGCACAAGCCGTTCAACGAGATATGTGTTTTTTTTTCATTAATAGATGCTCTAATGGCCACAAACCCCCTTTTTTTCCACCCATCTCTCATTCCAATCCCCATTGAACGATTTTTTGTTTTGTTTTGCTAGTGAATGGAGTCATGTACCTGTATACCTAGGACAAAAATGTTCCAACGCTGATGAAGTGCGTTCAATTGCCTGATCTCCCCGAAATCCATGTTCGAAAAACACGACTGGGTTCTTGTTGTTGTTCTGCGTTTGAATATTTATTCTGATGAACCTGGTCAAGAAGTCAAGAGTAATCAGCGCCTCTAAATACCGTCAAAAAGTCTCAAGCCCGCTCGAATGTTTTTTTTTTGTTGCTTCACTCCATTCTGCTTGCTTGATGAGCGTTCGATGAATTGGCAGCTTTTTTCGGAAAGAAGGAGTTAGGTGGGTAATTTGTTTCACCACGGTTTAACCTCTTCGCGTCCAACAGCCCGCCAAGTCGGGTAGAGTAGAAGGTGCAAAGTTTTTGGCACATGGCAATCGAACAATCAATTCCAGCGTTCTAGGAATAATGAAATGTGCTTCGGGCTGCTTTTTGTTGTGGCCATGTTCGTTCAATTATTATCGCAGAGTCGCGAGGGTTGTTGAACCGGGCAAAATAGCAGCAGCTAACAGATTCGCTTGAATCTTAAACAAGGCTCACCTGCCTCGGATGCTTGTGATTAGAGCTGCCTAGGATGTTTTTGGCTCCCGTGGGTATACGAAAAAAGTATCTGGCTTGGAAAAATAATTCTGACAAGTCGAGATGGAAAGGGCCGAGTGTTTGTGTTTGCATCTGATCAAATAACTTGCCTACCAGGAGATTTTAAACAGAATTTAAAGATACTTGAAAGTATCTATAGATAAGAAAATATACTTAAACATAAGGGAAAATTTTGAATCAATTATAACTAAGGACTGTTATCGAAAAAATTGCAATACTTTATTTTAATGAAAACTCTTCAATGCATGACTGTAAATAAATGAAGCTGTTAATTGTTTGGACTTTCTCAGTTTTTCGTCCCAGAAAGTTTATTTTTGTCAAAAAAATATTCGATAAAACAACAGTTATTGGCCTTTTATGCATTTCGAAGTCATTTGGCATAAAAATAAAAATTTCGATTTTACCTATATTTCCTTCGCTTAGGTGATTTTCAAAGCTCTGAAGTCGATTTTTGACCTACATTTTCTTTAAGATAACACCAGATTTTGACCTTTTGTTTGCGTTTTTATGTCATTTGGGATCAAAATTAAAATATCGTTTTTCCTATTTCCTTTCCCCTATTTTTGATGGTTGAAAACCGAAACTTTGAGCGCTTTGAGGCAACCCTCAATCAAGACCGATTGAGCAAAAATTTTGCACAGGTCAGATTTTTGGGCCAATCTTTAAAATAAATATGGTCGGTTTTCAAAATTCAATCATGCATTTTTTTCCTTACTGGGTAGCTTTACTGAAAATTTTATCAATTTTATATCATGCGTTCAATATTTATTCACAAATCAAAGTGTTGCATTTCTTTTAAAACATTTCTGTCAAGACATCTTGTCTTGATTTTACCCACACAACAAAGTTTTGAAACAACACTGGTTATGCATTCAAAAAGAATAATATAAAAAAAAGATCTCTTTAATTTGGGTTTACGTTCTTTTACATGAATTAATAGCTATTCATTTAAATTTAATTTTTTTTAAAGAACGCAGTTTTTTAAGATGAGTTCAGATCTTATTTTATAATAGTGGTTTCAAAGATGTTAGTTATAAAAATACCCAGCTCTTCCTAAATACTTTTTAATTTTTTACAAACATCAGCCAGCACCATCTACTGACAGAAAAAGTCAACATTTCTTACAAGTTATGTTTTAAGATCGTAAAGTGTAGAATAATAACGTGTTACTCAAGAACCCATGAACGTCGGAAATTGTAGATTCACATATTATCAAAAATTAATTTGAGCAGTTAAATGCATTGTTTTTCCTTTTTATTTTGATTAAGACATATGTTTTTTCTTTTATTTCTTACATATATGTCCAAGCGAATGAATCTGAAATAGAAAACAACTGTTAGTAGAACAAATCAACTTATACAACAAATTAAACTTACATTTTCGCTTTCTGATGTGTGTCATTCAAAAAAAAAAAAAATTCCACCATCTTCTGTTTTTGTGACATTCTAAAACTAAATTTTAGAATTTTTAAGTTGATCGGAATAAAATAGCCAAATCCGCCATATGTAAGCCATATAACCGATGAGCAGACGAGAAATTCTCGATAGTCAAAACAACTTTAAAGCAACGCTGATTTTTCGTTGATATCCATGTTGATCAAGTAAAAAGGTACGTTGAATTGAAAATCATTGGCATGGAAGAGGCAACCATACGAATTTTTATAACTACTAGTAGAATTTTTTATCCGTGCGAGGTGCAAAGAATATAAGAGCTTATTTTGCCTAACTATGAGGCGCTGTTTCCAAATATTAATTTTTTTACCTATCAGCTTAAGCTAAATAACTGGTAAGATTGGGTAAAAATTCAAATATCAATTTTGTGAACGTATTTGGAAAAGCTGTTGAACATTATCAATATTTTGAAAATGCGGATTTTAATTCAATGATCAACTTTCTTGAAGATCGCGAAAAATTTTGACTTCTGTGACTTCTGGATGGAAATTGATGAAATTTCACTGAAGCAGCCTAGTTACCATCAACTGGAGCATCATGCAACACTTTTCAACTTCAATGGTTCCTAAAAACTTAATGTGCACAGATAATCAGATAACGTGTACATCAAAAGTTTTAATGTTGATGGGACATCAAATTTACGTATTCAGAAAAATTATTGGTTTCACCAGTTATTTTTAATTTTTCAAAAACATGCGCTTTTCTCTCTATTAATAAAAAAGGGTAAGTAGTAATAGTGATTGATATTTCAATGATTTGTCGCAACGTGCCACTTTTTAAATATGACCTGGACTTCCGGGTTCTGTAGACAACTGTCCTGATTTTGCCCGGATTAATTCACATTTTTTCATAAAATGAAGCAAAAATCTAAGATTAAGCTATGCAAAGGTTTGATGTTTGCAACTTTAAACGAATTCTTAAAGTTTTCATCATAATAAACATATAGACTGTTCCGATAGTTTTAAAACCAGAATAAAACTACCGTCATTTGAAAAATCATGTAGTGTTCAACAAAATTTTGGCTGCGTACTGTTGTTAACATTTTAGTGTAGCAAACGTTGTCGTTTTTAGTCGTTTTTTGCGATAGAATTTGGAAATGCGTGTCCTTACTCGCGACCAAAAAAACGGATCTTACACGAATTGGGCACTGTGAGTGGTCTATTAATAAAAAATCAGCTAAGGGGGCATCCATTTATTACGTAACGCTCGATTTCACTTTATCGACTTCAAAAATGCAAGGTTTATTAATTTCGACGAATATTACTAAATATTACTTACCCACAAAGAGTTATCATCAAGTCTGTTTAATGAAGTCTGGTATAAATAAGTATAAATGACTTCGATCGGTTTCTATCAGGTCAAAACAAACCCTGCTGTTGAGCTGAATCGATTTTGACTTTTTTCAACTTGCTTCATTGTATAACGGCCTGTCTAATTTTGACCAATATATTGGCTCATTGAACAACTACCTGTTGAGAGAAGTCAATAGTAACGAATTTCTACTCACGAATGAACGAAGATATTATTTAGTATCAAGAAGCGGTCTGGACAGATATTAATTTAATTTATTTTGTTGTATGTATTTTGAAGAACTTTAAAAAATATTATGTAAAACTCTTTAAAACCTTCGAATATTAAAATTTATCAATATGGTAAAGGGGGGAGGGGAATTTATCAGCATTACGTTATTTTCAGAGAAGGGCGCATCGCAGCGTTATGATTTGTGACATTAGACTGAGTCGATTTGGAGTCATTTTTTAATTTCTCAAACCCTGGGGTTTTGAAAACTTCGTTTTGGTTCAAAACTCCATGATTTTTAGCAGAGTTTTTGAGCAACGTTTACATGAGTAAATTTGAACTTTTGGGATTGTACGGGAAAATTGAATATTTTGTACAGAAAAAATCAACATCATTTTTGTTTCTTCTGTGGAACCAAGCTTGCTTATGGTTTTCTGGCCAATTTATAAATTCTCTAAAGGAAATTTTCTGCTGAACAATTTTGTGAAATATCATAATTTCGTATCTTTTTAGACGAAAAAGTTATTAGCTGTTTAACAGGTTTATGTCTTTTGGCATTGATAAACAATAAATTCAATTTACACCAATCTGCGTGAAACTTATTATTTTTCAAAGTTAACATACAAGGTTTTATGGTAAACAAGCCAGCGCATACTGATAAAATTACAGTTTAGCGTTATTCAACTTGTATGCAAGAAAGACTATAAATTTTTTGTTGTATTTTACTAACTTTACACAAATTTTAACTAAAATTAATCGTATCAAAGTTGGGGGAGAATGCCCGCAAGACTACGTGTTTTACGCCCAAATTTTGAATGCTGTTAGCTTTTGAGAAAACTATAATATCAACACAAAATGCCATACTTTTTATTTGCTGATTCCTAAAATACGATAAGAATACATAATCCTAACAAATTTCGTCCTTGTTCGAGTTGAAAAGATGCACTTATAATCGATTCGAAAAATTATCTGCCGCCATGTTTGCCGCAATATCAGCCAAGAAATTAAAATTCGTTGCCTACTTGAAGGCGTTTAATCTTTAAGGGTAGGGGAGAGTGGGGATACTTGATCCCCTTTTCTTATTTTCATCATATCTTTATAGGAAAATTTAACAACTCACCGTCTTTTGCATTTTCTGATAGCGTGTAATTTCAAGTTTATATGCTCCAAAATTAGAACGATACATGAACTGGTAGTTAAACTAGAAGCATTTTCGTGAGGCTAAAAAAATTGTGAAATTTTCTAAGTTACAGGAAGCTTGATCCTTTACTAAAGGAGACTTGATCCTTAATGCAGGGTGCCTTGACCCTAAGCAAAAATCTAGTAAAATCCGAAGATAAAATGTCCGTTAACTATGTTTTGCCATATCAGTTCTGATTCCGCAGTTTAAGTATCAGACAAAGAGAATTCCTACTTTTGTTTGTCTACTACCCTAAAGTCATTGCATACTTTAAGGCAAAATTTTCTGGGTTTTAGGTAAATACAGTATTTTAAGGCCTTTTTTAATCACTGGATAAACATTAGTTATATGACAAATATTACTTATTTCATGATAACCAATGATCACGATCCATTCAAAAGAAAAATATATCATGTTGGACTCTAGGGATCAACTATACCCATAACATACATTTCGGAAAATGTCTTCTTAAAAAAATTGAAAGTTTCCTATTGCTTTGAAAATAAAACATAATGAAATTCAAATTATTCTCCATCGATTGACGTTTTGGAATGAATATTTTTATTACTGTTTTTCATGTAAGAAACATTTTAAAGTGATAAAAAAAGATCACCAAATCACGTTTTGTATAATTTTTTAAACAAAGTTCAATAACTCGAAAAATAAAATTTTTAAAATTTTTTGAGATAAAAGCATTGCTGATTTGTGCTATTTCGCATATTTCTCTAGAACATTTGATAATTGTAAAATATTCCTGTTTCGAGATATTGCGAAAGAATCAAGTATCCCCAGGGATCAAGTATCCTCACTCTCCCCTGTATAAAAATGTATTCTGAAAAGCGAAATTTTCCACAAGTTTGGCAATAAAAAATGATTTTTTGCCAAAGTATAGTCACTTAACAAAAAAACAACGAAAATGCAATTAAACGTTTCATGTTTCAATTAATACATTTCGTATAATCATTGTTCCATTTCCATTTTATTTATTTATTTATTTATTTATTTTTTTGTAGCGGCCTACCACACTCCCCCCAAAAGCTCTATTGAACCCCTGGTAATGGACGTTCCTGAAATTACTAATAACACATTCCACGCGCTTGTGCCGCTCAAAAGTGATTTTTATTTTTTTTTTATTTATTTGATCTTCTCAGATGGTTCACAGTATTTAAACAATTAAAAAGCTATCCTATTCTAGATTTAAACACATTCTTGGAAATATTAAAATCGAAATCACTGACTACTTCATTAAAACGAGCACAACATGTATCTAAAGGATTGTTTTGACCATACTGGGTTCGTCGAACGGCAAGCCTGAAGAAATCCAGGTATCGAGTTGTTCTCACAGGAGCATTGAAGGGTAACAGCGATAACAGTTCTGGGCAATCCACGTTATTATGAAGGATGTCGAAAATAAAAAGCCGTTGCAGGAAGACGCGCCTTGATGCCAGCGTCGGCAAATTTAGTAGCAAGCAGCGTTGTTCATAAGGCGGGAGGTCAGATGAGTCGTTCCATGGTAGTTGTCGTAGAGCATATCTAATAAAGCATCGTTGTATCCTCTCTATCCTATTCGACTGTACCGCTTGATATGGAGCCCAAATTTGTACCCCGTACTCGATAATGCTGCGCACAAGAGCACAATACAGGGCTTTCAAACTATAAAAGTCATTAAAGAATTCCGTGTTTCGACGAATGAAGCCAAGGACCGCAAAACCTTTCGCTATCGTTGAGGAGATATGCTGTGAAAAATTGAGCTTGCTATCCAGGGTGATTCCAAGGTCCTTGACGACTAATGTGCGGCTCAAAACGATCGTTGACATTTTATATTCAAAGTTGATGGGATTTCGTTGACGAGTGAACGAGATGGTAGTGCATTTGGCAATATTCGGAGCCATACCGTTGTGATGACACCAAGCCTGAAGAAAATCGATGTCCTTTTGAAGTGCGCAGCAATCTACTAGAGATGAAATTGTACGGAAAATTTTAAGATCATCGGCGTAAAGTAAATTTTCCGACTCTAGAATGGCGCTCAAGTCGTTGATGAAAATAAGGAAGATCAATGGTCCTAAGTGGCTCCCTTGAGGAACACCAGATGTGATCTCGAATGGTGTCGAGTTCACTGCACCGAGTCGTACGAAAGCAGTTCGGCCTTTCAAATATGAATGAATCCATTTACAAATCCAACTAGGAAGACCGAGACGACGCATTTTTTCTACAGCCAATACGTGTGGCACCTTATCGAAGGCCTTGCTCAAGTCAACATACACGGCGTCGACTTGCTGACGTTTGTCCAGTCTCCTCATTAACTTAGAAACGTACGTCATGAGGTTGGTGGTCGTAGATCTGCGTTGCATAAATCCATGTTGATTTTCTGAGATAGTGTGACGTACAGATTGGTACAGTGAATCATAGACAAGGCTTTCGAACAATTTCGGAAAACAACTCAGAATCGATATCCCGCGATAGTTTTCCACCTGGTGTATGCTTCCAGATTTGTGGATTGGAATTATAGATGCAGTTTTCCATGCATCGGGAAAAATGCCCTCCATTAACGACTGGTTGAAGATAATCGAGAGAGGAATCGATAAGAAATCCGCGCATTTTCTGACCAGGAAAGGCGGAATGCCATCAGGGCCAGGTCCTTTCGTTTCATCCAAAGCAACTATCTTACGAAGAACGTCATTCGGTGAAAAACTCAGCAGGCTCAGATTGAAATCTCGACTCTGCAAGCTACTCAGGTATGATTCAGACAAAGGTGTTGAGTTATTACTTAGCACGCTTTGAAAGAATGACGAGAATAGATTTGCAGCATCATACGGCGTCTCGGCAGTTGCGTTGTTGAATCTGATGACTTGAGGTACTCCTTGAGCACCTTTCCGTTTTCTTACGTACGACCAAAAAGATGCTGGATCAGTCCGGGCGTTGTTCTGAATACGATTCATGTAATCACAAAAACTAGATACATGCAAAGAGTTGTATGCGCTCTCTAAGTCACGTAGTTCGTTCATGCGATCCATGCCATCGTCGTTGTAAAACCTTTTCCTAGCTTTTCGAAGGCGGTTGCGCAGATTGCGAAGTTCAGGATTCGACCAAGGTTGACGTTTCACAGTGCGTGTACTCCGTTTTTTTACGGGTGCAATATCTCGAAAAATTCCGTTGAGGGTATCGTGAAAAATTCCCACCACGTGATCGGTTGAGCCAAATAATATGTTTTGCCAATTGATTGCAGCCAAGGATTCGTTAAGCAATTCAAAATCGCATCTTTTGAAGTCAAACTCAAATTCATCAGGCGAACGTGATTTCGTGTCCTCTTCACACATTAGCAGCATCACAAGAGGGGGATGATGCGTGTCAATGCTTATTAAAGGAATCGGGGGCTCGAAAATGTCAATGTTGTTAGCATCACTCGTAAAGACTAAATCGAGCATTCTCATATTACTGTTAGCTATCTCATTAATTTGTTGTAGCCCTAATGAAAGAACTGATTCGACTAATATGAGCTCTTGCTCACAGGAAGCATTCATGGGTAGATAAGTGCATAAATCATCATCGAATTGCCAGTTCAAATTTGGTAAATTGTAGTCCCCGGCAACAACAAGTCTATCACGTTCGCTGGCAAGAGAACTTAGTTCTTGTAGGCAAGTAGCGTGCCGTTCGTATGCCCATTGCGCTGAATTTGGTGGTAAATAAATAGCGCACACAAAGATCGAAGCATTACTATTGAGAATTATGCGCACTACAATTTGCTCAATGTTATCATCACCATTCAATTTCACTAACGAGCTATTCAAATGCTGCCTGACAGCGATCAACACACCTCCTCCTCGCTCGCTTAGGCTTGTTTGAGAATTTCGATCGCATCGATAAAAAGTAAAGCAGTCCGAGAGCTCAGAGTTCATAATTTTTTCATTTAGCCAGGTTTCAGTAAAAATAATGATTTCATACTCACATGAGGCTAGCGAGAGGAACAGTCTGTTCGTTTTGGTTCTCAATCCCCGAACGTTCTGGTAGTAGATGGTAACAGGATGAGATAGATCAAATTGAGGGGATGTGGCGGTAAGCGGGGTGTCATGATCATTTGGGCTATCTGTTCGGATCTGTTGGGAATAAGTTTCTAGCGGGTCATCACTTAGGCTGAAACTGAAAAGAAAACGGAGCTTGCTTTTTGGGATCGAAGTCAAACTCACGGAATGAGATGCCTTTCTGCCAAGATGAACTAACGAGAGCGGCGTTCCTCAACTGCATGTCGAGACCAACCTTGAACGAGACGAAGGAAAGTTCGGCAAGATTTTTACCTTTGGGAACTAACTTCGTTACGTCCGCGGTGTCTGTCTGGAGATTTTTTTTCACCAACTCAGTAACTTGCTGCACGGTTGAACTTGGGTCGAAACCAGAGAGATACAGCCAGAATTTGTTTTCTGCCGTAGTCATTCGGGTTTGATTTGCGAGCGTCACCGGAAAATCAGCATCCACATTTTTGCTGCCGGTTAAGTGTAATTTTGGCAATTTGGCGAAACGTTTTTCGGTCGGTGGTACTTTCCTCTTTTTCGATATCGGTGTAATCATACTGCGTGAAATGGTGCTTAGTGGGGTTTGATCAATATCAATTTGCTTATACGAGTGGCGAGCCAGAATGTCATTAATTCTAGCAGTGTTTTGATCGATCGCCTTCTGCAAAACGAGCAAAGTTTTGTTTTGTTCATCACGCACCGTTTCAATCACAGCATTAGTGGATACGATTCCTTGCCGGAAAGTTGCATTGGCCATCATTTTAGTGCAGGACGCGCACATCCAAAACAGTTGGTGGCTGCTTGCAACCAGATCACGGGTGGCTGGGTTCAAATTGGCGCACTTGAGATGGAAAGTAAAGCGGCAGAATCCTTGGCACACGATTTCTTCTTCTTTCGCCAGATCGAGTTTGCATGCACAACAAATATCAGTGGCAGCCATACCGTTTGCAAAATTTCTCGGCGTGCGAAAAATTTTATATCGATATTTGTAACGGATTAGGTGCAAATTATGTAGTACTTCAGCAAATTCACAGAACGTAAGCCAAGGTGAGTAGATTGGGAAGAAATCTCGTTCAAGTGTCACATAAAACACAAAGAAAAACACGAATTAGTACAGGAGTTATATGTTTATGCAACTTGAGATTTTACCTTTCACTCAGAAGTTTTTGATTCGTTCTCGTTTAAAAATAACTTAAACTTGTCTATAATTTTGATAATTCAAATCATACAAAACTAACGGAAAAAAGAGAAAAAAAATTTTTACACATGTTTTATATGATTTTGAAAATCAATTTTTTTGTTGGAAAAAGTGGTTATTTTGACAACATTTAGAAAATGATTTCTTAAAATATATTGATGAATTTGTTTTGAAATTTTTTTTAATACGTTTTAAAGCCAAAAAGTTGAGGAGGTTGTATTTTTGCTACGACCGCAAACGTAGAATTACAATTTGCTCCTGTCAATCGTTCATATTGTTTGTATTGAATTTATGGCGATTTTTTAAATGATGATTTTAACCGATTTTTATAACAGTGGCTTTCAATATAATAACAATTCTTCTTAAAATTTCGATAGATTGAAGTTAATTTCACCTCCGCCCAACAAATTCAGTTTTGCGAAAAAATAAAAAGACCATTTCCGAAATATCCAAAAAATGAGTCCAGTGAATAGATTTGGAGTTTATTTGAGCGAAACAACAAATGGGAAATTTTTAGTTTTAGTTTAATTAGTCCAGAGCTGAATGAAAAATAAAAAAAATTGGTATCATTTGGGCATTCATTCTGAAACCCTTTTTCTAAAGCTACTGCGTATAGCTAAAAAAATGATTAATATTACAATTTGTCACAGCAATTGATAAACAATTGTGACGATTAAAAAAAATCAATAATTTTGACGTTTTTAAAGTTAAAAAACTGAGAAGGTTAAAAAAATTGCAGGACTGAAGTCCTTGAGCCAATTTTTTTTTTCGAAATATGAGAAAGTGTTCACACTCGTCAACTTGAACTGCGATTTCGGTAGATGAGACTTGTTTATGTTTACATTTAGGTTGCTGAAAGTCTCCCATACTTGTCGGGAAACTTGAGACATGCATCTTAGATCTAAATCTATATATATAAAAAGTAATTTCCGTTTGTTCGTTTGTATGTTTGTCTTCAATAGGCTCAGCTGCCTTAAGAGCTAGAGAGCTGAAATTTGGCATGGGTGCTCATTAGGACCAGGAATGATGAAAAATGTTTTTAGATTTTCGGATGACCCCTTTTGAAGGCGGTCGTCCAAACAACAACGGTTTTATTCCCCCGAACCAAAAGTCATGGCACCCATTTTGTGAACCGACTTTCGTTTCCGTTCGTTTCGTTGGCGGGATTATTTTCACCATCACCATGGGCAGGCTATTAAAAACGACCATCCAGAGCTCACATGTACTGGATAGCAAATCGAAGCTTGCTGAGCATTGAAAATTTGAAAGAGAAAATTTTGGCGGGTGTTTTTTGGACCTTCTACTGTTCAAAGCACATGCTACCGGTACGAGATATTTGAATACAATTATAAGCCTACATTTTGATTGAAAAATACAACTAGCCTGTTAGGAATATATTGACTAGAATAGTAGTGGCTTTCAAAGTGCTCTTTACCGCAGCTGGGGGGCTTTGAAGGTCAACCATTTTTATATTTTTGGAATTCCTCATAGAGAAAGAAAATTTTTTTAGATTCAGAGTATATAAGTTCAAGGCTGCGATTTTAACGCTTCAATTGGAATTTTGATGGGGGATTAGAAAATTGATAAGATAATAAAATTTGAGGTTTTGAGTTTTATCCAATTCGATTTCACTGACCAATTTCTAACTTTTGAATTATCATTGATGATCGATGTGGTCGATTCTACCATCTATTAATTGGATGTTTGTGCCCATGAAAAAAAACAGAACTCCAAAAAATCCTTTTTCATAATATAGAAATGGTGTTTTCGAAATGATTTGTTTTCGATAACTTCAAAAAGCTATTAGTAGAACTTCCAACATTTAAGGTAAACTAAATTAAACATTGCGAAATTGAAAAGCGAAAAAAATACACACATGCAGTTAAAAACATGCGAAGTGAGTTTTCAACATGCTCAACAAAATCATCCATATTGAAAAGTGGGATAATCTTCAACAGATAAGGGATAAGATAAGGGATGGAAAAGATAAAAAAGCAGTTTAATCTTTTGAAGATAAAACTATTAGGCCAAATCTATTCAAGCTTCCTAAGAAATGATGTTTGTCTATATTAAGTTTTCAATATCTTAGTCATCTTGCTGTTTTTATACATCGGATTGGGTTGAAAATTGGCAAATAGGGGTTATTTGGGACAAAGAATTGAATTCACTTATCCAAATTAAAGTCAGGGGTCGGCCTAAGGGGTCGTCCATATTAACCTTACAATATTTTTGAAATATCGTCGTTGTTATACATCGGATTGGGATGAAAATTTGCACACGGTAGTTTTCAGAGACGGACAATCAACTTCAGATATCAAAGATTGTATAAGAGGCCACCAAAAGGAGTTTAGCTTTTTGGCAATAATTGCGTTGTTATGCGACGATCAACCCCCTGGCAACTTGACAGTTCGGTCGAGTTTCGTGTATCTGTTTCAAAATCGCAGATGTCGCATGTGTGCCGCTTGTTTACATACTTTTTGAGTCATGCATATGGAAGGGGCACACTATTAAATGTGGTGCGAATCAGGCAAATTCATAACTTTCGAAAGAATAACAAAAAAATTTCAACCGAAATTGTTAATCTTATTCAATATTCTACCGATTTATATAATGTGTAGGAAGAGTATTTCTATAAAATGGCAAAAGTTCTGCTATAATGTGATTGTTTTGTAATTTTAAAATTTTCATATGCATCGCAGCTTATGGCAATCACTTAATGATTGATGCTGATGCATTTATTGTGCTTGAGTGCCTTCAACAGTTTCGGTGGAAGGTAAACTTGTCCCAAAAAACTGCCGGATATCAGTAATTTATTTAAAGCAGCCCAGAACTTTTATACCTTATGTAGGACACACAAATTAACGCCCTACTCGTTTTCTTGGACTAAACTTTTGAAAACAGATTCACTGCACATAAAACATAGTTAAAAGTTCCAAATTTAAAACTTATTTTAGTTATGGAATCAGTTACAGAAAACATATTTCAATATGCGTCCTTCCGACATGTTAAGTAGCTCGATTTTCGATTTGACAGAACCAGAGAACCAGAAAAAACTGGCACACGCGATTTGTATGGGAAACGTCAAGTTGCCAGGGGGTTGGCGACGATCGACTCGACATTTTTAAACGGGGGGTTTTTTTTTTGGCACGGGCAATCAATTTCTGATTTCAAATGAAGTAGCAGACGACAGAAGAGGTGTTCGTTCAATATTTTTGCAATTATAACTTAACAATTAATTCAGAAATGCATTAAGAAAATATTTGGCTATTGACTTTCATACAAACTGTTCATAACATATTCCAAGTTGAAAGCGAAACGGAGTTCGTATGGGAACAGCTAGTGTGAAATAAAAATCTTAGCAACCGAAATCACAGTTCAAGTTAAGAAAAATATTTGACCTATTCCGCATAACCAGTTTTTATACAAGCGAGCACCCCTCGCCGATCGATAAACTCTCCTAAACAGCATCTCTCCAAACCAAGCCCCTCCTATGCGCACCGATTCAGCGACCAGCCGCCATCAGAGCATTTTTGCACGCAACGCAGCTTGCGAACGGGAACTCCAAGCAGCTCTGTCTGTATCCGGCGCCATTCATTTAACGTGTACCCAGGGCGCACAGCAGCAACGAAACTACTCTCCGCCACTGGAATTCTCTGCCGCTGGTCATCTGCGCTGCTTGCTGTCTCTGGCTGGTTCATGCCACTACACTTGATGCTGAACAAAACTGCTATTCGATATCGGTGTTGGATTACCACTGGTGGGGTCCAATCACCGATCGAAGAGCAGCTAACTCTGTTCAACTCGACGGGCAGAACGAAACTGAAACCGAGTCGACCGCAGAGCCCTTTGTTTTATACCTATCGTAGGTATGGAGAAACAAAACCCATCAAAGCAGGCGTTGGTGATGACGTCATAATCCTTTAGATGTGATGGCTCTTAAAGAGGAGTTTTTCGTGACGCGAGTTCGGTTCGCAAATTTCAATTTGCCCCCCTATAGTGTTGCCGTAAGACGTAATTCTACGTCAAAAACACTGCTTTAATTTGTAGAAAAAAGAATTTGCCTATATTCAATGCGATTGTTTTGAAAAGCGAACAAAAACAGTCGCAAATGAGTGAATTCACGTCACAAAAAAAATGGAACTTTTAAATTTTACGTGAAAACTTTGACATTTTCTTACATAAAAAAATGAAATCTTCTTTGAAAATGATAAGACGATTCTAAAACACTAAATTTTATAGCAATCGGTTGTAATCTATCTGAGTAACAACAACGCGAATGAGTGAATTCACGACACGAAATTTGATTCTTGTGAAATTTTATATGAAAAATATGCTCTAAAAGCTGTTTTGACCCTCCAGATGGTCGGATTTTTACAAATCGAACATAGTTTATTTGACTTTTAAAAGTTATTTTCAAATAAAAATACAAAAAATGAAAAAAATAAATAAATTTTTTTTCGGTGAATCTTTAAGTCGAAACTGTGAGAAACAGTAGTAATTTTAACGTATGATCCCTCAATTCCAGCTTGAATTCACGTCACATAAGTAATCGATCACAACAAAAACAACTTAAATTTTTTAATGACCAAATTATATTCATTTTGAAGAAAATTAAATTTGCGATCGTTTGCTACAATTTTTTTTTTTCATTTTCAAGTCAATAAATTTAGACTTCTAGAATGATAACAGTGCAGAAAAGTCCGGATAAGCGATTTCACGTCACGGTGGAATGTGTCTAGTACGCGAAGCGGGCAAAACATTACTCATGTTGAGAACTCAAAGTTTATAATCTAATGCGGGAAATGCGGCGATACATTAAACTAATTTACACTATGAATCTCAATGGAAAAAGATTTCCTTTCAAGAGATTCATGCTTAAGATAAAAAAAAAATTAAAATTTATGTAAAAAGTAATACTAAAATTAAAAGAATAAGTTATGACTAAAAACTAACAAAAATTAACGCAACAATGCTTCAAAAATACTCAAGGCTTACTTTGTTCGACTTGTTTTACGGACTTAATTTATCTTTAAACATTTGAAGCAATTTGACTTTAAAAATGGATCGAGAATTGATTTCTTTCAATTCATTGGGCAAGGAATTAAATTTTGTTGGTCCAATAAACGATATCCTTTTCTGTCCTAAGGAAGTTAAGGATTGACAGCGTTGAAGAAGACTTAACCCTTCATTTCATGATTTTTTTATTTTTCCTTAAAAATCATTTTAAACAGTCGGAAATGATGTGTGCATTAAGAAAAAAATTTAAAATAAAATACGATTTTTCACTATTTCCATATTCAAAATTTGTTACTTTATGAAACGAAAGGTTAAATATCTAGTGTTATGTGTTCTTATTCCTGTTTTGAAACGAAGGTTTTGAATGGTGAATGATGATTTTCCTTTCGGTATGGTGCGTTCTGTCCACTAGTTTTGGCGTTTGTTTTCTGGCTGTTCAAGTTTTTTACAAAAATACCATCAAAATCCTGTTTCTATCATATTATTTCTTTTTGATAAGAAGTAAATCTGATTCCTAAATCGTCGTATACTTTCAATTCGATTCTTAGATGATTGGTATCGCTGTAAATAGCGATTATGCTTAACTGGTGCGTCTTGTACAGTTTTCTCCTACTACAAATGGCATCCTTCGGCATCAGTAAGGGATGTGGCTAAGATAGGTACCTCATCGACTAACTGTGCGTGCCACAGTGAGAGAATCGGAAGCAGAAACAGCCAAAAAGGAGTACCGAACAAGCTGAATCCGTGAAATCGAGGGCTCGGAAACTCTACGATGAACTTCTGACTAAGAAATCGGTTTGTGTTATCATGGATGATGAAACCTACATTTAACTCGAAAATTGTATACCTCATTGAAGGGGGAGGATGTTCCTGCATCAGTGGAAGCTATTTACACAAAAAAAAATGGAAAGAAGGTTATGGTGTTACCAGCCCTATGTGAATTCGGTAAAATTTATCGTCCATTCATAGCCACAGATACAATGAATTATGGACAAGAGCATAACAATCCTACAATCTTTTGGCCTCATTTTGCTTCGTGCCATATCTAAGGATGCATTAAAGTGGTATGAAGTCAACAATGTCACATGTTTACCGAAAGGCAAATATGAGGAAATACATGAAACCAGCGGACAATTAATTAGCAAACGTTGAATGCATATGCTAATCATTTTTCTGAGACTTGTGTGTTGAACACTTAAAAAAAAGCAGAATAAAGTACACGCCATCAAACTTCAAATATTCGAATTAAACTTGTCATAAAAATTTAAGGTCAGTTAAAGAATTTGAAATTTCTGTTCAAACAAAGGGGTACTTTGCTCAGTACCTCAATACGGGTGTACATTTGGATTTGGATGATGGTAAATGAAGATGGCAGAGTGAAAAACACTTCATCGGCTTCCCAAAAGATTCTGGGGCCTCTGGGTTCAGCTGCGATGCTGGTCCTCTGGCTGTTCCTTCCCCCTACTCGGGGTTAACCACCATTGATGGGTGACATATTGAATTTTCACGATTATGTTGATCGGATCGCATTTTCATCGCATTTCCAAGTGAGCCTGGCAGCCTGGAGCCCACTAAACCGAAACCACCTCCTCCGAAAAAAGGTGGTTGAAGAGATTTTTGTTTGAAAGTTTTCATGTTGAGGTAACTATCAGAGAGCAGAAAATTTTAAAAAGCTCAATTCTTATGATTATTTTTAAATTGACATTGTAGAAAATATTGGAGACGAAAAGTGGCTCGGTGACTCTTGAGCACTCAAAGCTTCAAATCCACCGACCTGCTATGGCTCTTCAGGATTCATTCGGCATAAGAAGTCCTAAGACTTGAACCTGTTCGAAACATGAGCACAGTACATGCGGGCTACCAGATGTGGTCGGTCTTGGTACTGAACGTATATGTGGGTGGGCATGACGTACATTCGAATAAAACATACATGCAGGCTGCCTGACTGGCGTTTTACTTCCTTCCGATTTCGATATCAATTTATTTTCAAATGGTACCGTTTAATATGGTTCTTCATTTCTTCGGTTTATGATTACAGATGCCGGTCCTTGATTCGATTCCGGATTCTCAGGCCCAGGCTCAAGCTCAGGGTGCTCCCCGATACCCGGATGTTTATAGTTCAATTTTGCTGAAGTATTGTATGCACACAGCTTTAAGTGGTCGGTTCCTTGCTTCAAGCTTCCTCTTTGGGGAAGACTTTGTAGGATATTTTCAACCGGCAGATACTGGGATGGTAGCAATGAATAAGATGTAATTGGGTTATCTTTCCTTTCAATTTTCCTGACGACGATAAAATGGCCTAAAATGAAAAGCTGAGGTTGTGGTTTAAACGGTAGTATGAGTTTTCATCAGCACGGTAAATAAACGGATAGCTGAAGATTGATACGATGAAATTTTCACACCTCTGTCAATTGGACAACTTTATCTGTTTGTTACGGAAGACGTTGATTAATCTTTTGGATTGGCATTGTTTTTCTTTTTAAATTATTAGAAATGAAAATACCATAAAACTGATACAGTTGTGAAAAGATAGCTAACATTTGTAATTAAGACATTAAACAATAGCTATACAACGTCCTCTGCAAATCCTTCAAGCAAACTTAAATCCATTACAAAAAGCTTTGTCTGCTATTCTAGAAACGTTAAGTGAAAGTAGAACTCAGCACTGCACCATGCATCAGTGTACGAAGTCCATAGCACCTGGCCCGAGCGAATGGGTAGAAAGTATTTAACAAAAAATAAAGCGCCTGAATGTAGGCGAACGGTAACATGATAATCAATTAACGGTTCCGAGAACACCAAGGTGCTTTTTTCTCTCTTCTGTAGTCTTATATGTGAAACAGAAGCAAGTGAATTTTCCGTCGCTCTTTTTTTGCTTCTTCATTTCGGTTCCGGGACAGTGGAGTGCAATTAAGTGGTTTTTAAAAAAAGGGACTTTAATTAGAAAGGAACAGAATTTTTGGTGTTTAATTGCATAAGGCAACAAAAGTAACATTTTTCCGAGGTGCAAAGAACTTAAACCGATTTCTACACATTTCAGAGTGCTGAACTGCATAGTTAGTAAATATTTCAAAATAGGTACAAATTCTGTCAATAGATTTTATTTTTTGAAAAAAAAACTATTGATTGCTACAAAGGTATTTAAAAAATATAGGTTTGATATCAATGATCAACTTGAAGATCACGAATAATTTTTACTTCCGAGTAAAAGGTAATGAAATAACCTATTGATTATTTTACGCAGTTTATCTGTATGACTCATAAAAAATGTGAAATTGTTAAGCAGCCTGTTTGAAGATGTTTTTGACGATTTTTGAATTTTTAGTGGGTGTGTTTGCTCTTACCTTCATCTGAAAATTGACGTAAAAATGCAGTGGTACAATATACGCTTTATTGGCAAAGAGAACACAAAAAATAGTGACCAGTTTGCTCTTCGTCTAAAAATCTACCATGCAAATCGCGGTGACTGGACACTGATATTTCGAAGAATCAGGTGTTCTTCAAAAGTGGACACATCGATCGATTGTTGCTTAATATGTTTATCTACATTAGACTGAGTAGATTTGGGGTCATTTTGAATTTTTTATGCCCTGAGGTCTTAAAAGCTTCGTTTTGATTCAAAACGCATTCATGATTTTCTGAAGAATTTTTAAGTAACGTTTACAAGAGTAAATTTGAACTTCTTATGTTTCTTTATAGCTTTTTCGATTCTTCTGTGGAACCGAGCATGTTTATGGATTTTATGCCAATTTATAATTTCTTCAAAGAAAATACTCCGCTGAACAACTTTGTCCAAGAACGAAGCTTCGTATCCTATCAGGCAAAAATGTTATCAGCTGTGTATTAGGGGTATGTCTTTTGGCATTGATAAACTATACATTCAATTGACATCACAATATTTTATATTCCCTTCTAAATATTTATAAGCAAATAAAAAGATTACCTTAAACTTTAAATCTACTGTACATATATTGTTGCATCATGTAATTTGTAAATTTTCTTCAATTTTACAAAAAAAAATTCTACCATCTTTATGAATCAACAAATTGGTCCATCTATGAAATAAAAAAAGAGTGGCCTTTAAGTATTTAATTTTATTTATTTAAAGACTCCCACTGGCAGTCTAAGTTAACTATTCTTCTTTTCAAAGCTGTATCTAACCATTATTTAATGTTGATGCAGTTTGACTTCTGATTTCAATCATTAAGTTAAAAATTCATAACAGATATGTATAACAATGGAAAAGCGACAAGATGTTGTCCCACGTATTTTTCGTTAATATACACCAACGAAAAATATCATTATTTAAACAGAAAAATTCAAATAAAAAACCTCCAATTTAAAGTTTAAAAAAAATTATGGCTTATTGTAACTTGTATGTTTGAAGTACCTATAGAGGTTTTAAATACTCAGTTCATTCGCCTGTTTTATGATAACTTTTAAATAATCTCCAATTTCATATTTCTTGGTTTTTTTTTATTGCAAATTCAGATTTTTACAGAAAGCCCATTATTTTTCTTTATTAAAAATAGCGAAACGAGTATTGTTCTCAAAAACTAATCATAGTATCACATTCCCTCCACACACAAAAAAAAACTAATTTTCTTGTTTATTATGGAAACTTTTTGAAAGAAAATGAGATTTGTTTGTAATTACCTTGGTAAAAGTACTTTTATTTTATTTTTTTTTACACATTTATTATTGGTCAATTTTCGGAAATTACCGAGCCGATCAACGTGAAATTTAATATGTAGCCCTTTTTAAGACCAGGAATGGTTTCTAAAGTACTTCCAAACCTCTCGAAATCTAAAAAAGGAGGGATCCCATACAAAATTAATAAAATTTCACAAAATATGACAAAATCCTCGAAAAATTTCTGGAAAGCACAGACCCTGTTTTGGCAAAACGTCCGTAAATTTTATGATGCCAAAATCGAATTTTGCCAAAATCGAGTGGTTTTTTTTGCCACTTTTTTATTTTCAATTTTTTTCAAACCTTATATAAGCATAAATTTTTTTTAATTTGACTCAATTATATTAGTTTTTAGGAGAGAATCATGGAAAAATTCATGATTTAACCGTTTAAAACTATTATAATTAAGCCGAATTGAAAAATTTCATGCTTATAATACGTTTTACATTAATTTTATTCAATTTCAAATGAAAATAAAAAATAAAAAGTGACAAAAAAAAAACATCTTTTTTGGATGTTGCCCAAAAACGAACGGGTTTTGCTCGGATGTTACCAAAATCGAATGTTGCCAAAATCGAACGTGTCTGTACTTTTTAAGACCGGGAATGGTTTCTGTTACACTTTCAAACCCCTCCGAATCTAAAAAAGAGGGGGTCCCGTACAATATTAAAAAAAAACAAACAAATTTAACACAATTCGAACAGTTTTTGGAAATTATTGAAACGATCAACGCTGAATTTGGTGTGTGGCCGGTTTTAAGACCGGCTCCCAAATAAAATTTACAAAATTTTAACAATCCTCGGAGAATTTTCGTTAAAAACTCATAAATGTGGGTGTGGCAAAAAAGTTGAAACAAACATAGACGATACATTGTAATGATAGACGCTTCCCATATTATTGAATGAAGACTCACATATTCAATAAATGTTATAAACATATTATTAACAAAACCAATGTCTTAGTGTTTTCATAAAGTTTGACAGTGTTTTTTTGATTATGATCAAATTCGCCTGCATTTAAATACTCTTCCCGCTTCAAAAAGTAGCGTTTTTTTAATTTAAGGTTTTATT
Source organism: Uranotaenia lowii (assembly GCF_029784155.1). Lineage (NCBI taxonomy): Eukaryota > Metazoa > Arthropoda > Insecta > Diptera > Culicidae > Uranotaenia > Uranotaenia lowii. Next base: position 271,754,601 of record NC_073693.1, on the reverse strand, counting down.
TGTTGTTTTGAAGATCTCTCCCCTTTTTTTTAAAGGAGGGCTCTTTCAACCTTCAAGTTACGTTGAATTTCAAGACCATATAGAAGCTCAAATGCCATGAAAAAAGTTCGCTTTTGAATAATTTTGTAATTGAATTCAAAAGGACGTTTAATTAAATCATAACAATTTTACTGAACTTGATTTTTACCATAGAAGGGGTAGCAAAGCACACCGAGTCAGCTAGTTATTTAAAATTAAAATTATGTTTTCGACCGTGATTGATGTTATATAGTAACTTTGGCTATTTTTCGGTCTAGGGATTCAATCAAACAACTTAGCTTAGCTAGCCCACATAATGGCTGAAATTAGAAATGGTTTCTCACTGCACATCGAAACCAACTATAATTTTCAACATAAATTTTTATCCTTAAAAAAACAAAATAAAAAACATGGTAATTAAGTTGTGGAAACCTCTGAGAAACTTTAATTTTTTCTGTCTGGTCATAGGCATTTTTTCCAGTATTTTTTCGAAAGAAATGTTCCATTCTAGTTTGCCAACAAACCTTTAAAGAAAGGCACCTTAGAATGTTCAGTATTCGAAAACCCGAAACCACAAGACCTGTGCAAGTAATTTTGTGCCATTGGTGACAATTTTGATGAAGTAATTCGTAGTGTCCGGCCATACATAACACTTTTGGAAATGAGTGAATACTAACATGAAATGATTTCTCTTACCCCATGATTGTGCTGTAAATAATTATTTTCTAATATTGTTTAGTGATTGATACTCTTAAAATCAGTATAGGATCAGTATATTAACAAAAATATATTTTTTAAGTTTTTGCTAAAACCCCTTAAGTGTCCGGTAGTAGACAATTTCCCCCTAATAAACGGGAACGCGTAATTTTTTCTGTTTGTGAACGAATAACTATTAAAATTTTGAAAAAAATATTCTACTTCTATTTTTTCTTCAGTTTCAATCGTTGTATACAACAAATGTATATGTTGCATTTAAGTTTCGGGGAACGGAAGGTTCTCTATCTGTATTTTCAAAATCTATGAAAATGTTGAACTAAACTTTGATTTCAGAATAAAAAGCTTAAAAACATACAAATTGAAATAATATTAAAATTTCAAAATCAAAGTTTTCGAACTTATTTTTAAAGTCATATTAGATGCCCAAATTAAACTTGGCAGATTGCCCAGTTTTACCCAGACTTGCCTGGATATTTGACACAAAATTTGGAAAAGGCCGACCCGGTTATTCAGATTTCATTGAAAAAAGCCCGGATTTTGCTCGAATTCGTCACTTAAATTTGCTATTTAAATCAGTCCAATTCAGCTCTTGAAATTTGGATTTTTACGTCCAAAACATGAAATTTTTTTTTCAAGTTTTATCAAAGTAGTAACGAACGTGTTTCTGGAATAAAAAAAATTTTTTTATTCCTCTGATTGTTTTTGGGATTAAAAACAGTGTTTCAAGTGTTTTTTTCTTCATTCATGTTGAGTTATTCTAAATTTGCCCGAATACATCCCATATTTTGAGTTGAAAATTTTGAAATCTAATGCTCGGATTTTGCTAGGTTTTCAGATGAAATTGTCAAAATTATCCCGGCCCGGAGATCTGCGGGAAAAATTCGGTCAACCTAAGTCTAAACTCATTAAACAAAATTTAAGCACCTATACCAATACGGTGTTCACTTGCGTTTGCTAAGAATTTTTGATTAGATTGCAAAATAAGAAATTAGGGTCGCAAAATGTACATCATTAAAATGAAGAGTTAATCACCGTAAATTTATTTTATAAAATTATTTTATCGGCTATATCGGAAAATTTAATATTCTTTGAGAAAGAATATTTAAGAATCGAAAGATTATAGACGAATAGAAGATAAGAATAAAGTGAAAGGTGTTGAAAATGAGCGGAAGGGAAATTTTATTTAGTAAAACTTTTCATCACATTTCATCGTTTTCTTCTATATTTCTCTATAATCGTTCAATTTGTAAATATTCATTCTCAAAGAATATAAAATTTCACCGTTATAGCCGATAAATTAATTTCATAAAAATCGTTAAAATATAAAAATCATAATTTGAATTTGAAATCCAACTTTATTTTACTCTGTTTCAAATCCATTACATCAATAATTAATATAATGGGTGACGATAAAAAATACAGAAACTGAAAAACAGAAATCAAATGTAAAATATAAAGAAGTAAAGTTTTCAAAATTCTACTCCCGATTTCTTTCAAATTCAGCAAAAATAAATAAAAAGAGGGGACAGTGAGTTAGGAATATTGGGAACAAAATATGAGCATTTGATTCAATTTTTCAATCCACACAATATAATTAAAATTTTAAGTAGAATTCTGATCACTTTGACTCTGAAAAACTGGGTTTATTTCAATTGCAACCGATTAAGACTCTTCAAAATATAGTATTAACTATCAAAAATGAACCTTTTGTTATATATTTTTTTAATTTAAAAATAATTCCAAAAATTCGGAAAATCGTGTTTATAGCAATAAAAATGATTTGTCACATTTTATTATAGTTCATTTCCTACAAATTTGTACTTCATTCAAAATCTGAACTGGATAATCTTATTTTAGAATAAAACTTATATTTAAAACTTGAAGAAGCGAAACACAAAAGAATTTATAGTAATAGAATTACTTCAAAAAATAATTAAATATCAGAGTTTTTCAATCATTTTTATATTCGTAATATAAATTCCACAAACAATTTCGTCAAATGTATATTTTTTCTAACGTAAAGTTTTAAAATGAGAACCAATTAAATTTTGTTGTGAGCCTAGTGCGGGTATAAAAAAGCTCAGAAAAAACATTGTTGATAACTTGAAGATTCTTTCACATTTTCTGCTCCAAAAGTTAGCTTTTTTATAATTGTAAGTAAGATTATTTAAGGAGAACATAAAGTGACATTTTTAAAAACACCAGACATCTAAACAAATAACTAAAATAACCAAAGTCACAAAAATCCACATTTGGACTTATTTAAGGGCGCTGATTAAAATTTAGGGATTTGTTTTTTTTTTTCAATCAGCTCTTTTTTTTGAGATATCTTTTGAATAGAGGTAAAAATTCATCACATGAATTTTTGCATTTTGTGGGAAAACTGTAAAGCATCTAAAACATTTCTTTAAAGCCCTTTTTCTTTGAAACTAGAAAATGTTAGCAACATTTGAATCCTTGATTGAATGCAGAATAGTAAACAGATTTAAAATCAGTTTTTGTTTTTTATTGGATTATCAGTTATAAGTGATTGATTTCACTCAAAATTGACCATTTTAAATACTTCTCAATGCCATTTAATCAAAACTAGAGGTAAGAATAAACAAAATCTGACAAATGATTTGAATTTAGGACGTCAAAATTTTCCAAAATCAGTTATTTAGACATAGGCAACAAAAATGTTGTTCTTTTGTGTTATTTTCATACCAACATTGTCTCACAGTGAATATCTGAGATCCACAGATTGTTTCATAAAAGGATGTATAAGTAGTATAAAAGATGAAAAATATGAAATGAATAGATTCAAAATCAGTTTAAAAGTTTATCAGTCACCAATGATCGATATAAATAAAAACTTATAAATTCAAAAATTTTCACACCATATGACCTTAAATAGAGATAGATGATGAGACAAAATGTAACAAAACATTCAAAATAAGTCCGCCAAAACCTTCTTAAATCATTTGTTGAAACATAGTTACCAAAATACTGTTCTCCTTTCTTATTTTTGCTATTTTATCAGAAATGTTTAAATGACTATAAATAGAAAACAAAATTTGACATGAAAAATACCATGATAAACATATGACAGAAAACACGACAAAAAACATGACAAGAAACATGACAGTAAACATTACTAGAAACATGACAAGAAATATGACAAAAGTCATGGCAAGCTACTTGAAAACAAATATAGCAAAAAACATGATTAGATAAATGAAAAGTAACATGACTAGAATAATGTCAAGAAACATGACAAAAACCATGAGAAGAAACATTACTAGAAATATTACCAGAAACTTGAAAAGAATCATGACAAGAAACATGACAAGAAACATGACTAAAACATGTCAAGAAACATGAACAGAAACTTGATACGAAAAACAACAAGACACATGAAAAGACACGAAACTAAAACAAGACAAGAATCATTACAAAAAACTATATAAGACACATAACAAGAAAGATGCCAATCAATACTGATGTTATGAAATTGCTTGGTACATCTTTGTACCTGAAAATAAGCACATTTTTTCGTAGGTGATGGAAAGAATTTGAAGATGGATGGAAGATTGCAGGTTCAAGTCCTGCCGGTAAGCCGTTGTGTTTTTCTCGAAAAATTCATGATATTTACGGCTTATGTTCTTTCGTTCGTTGGTACCTCATGTTTCTCTAATTCTTTCCATCACCTACGAATAAATGTGAAGAAAGATGCATTTAATGAAATTTTTAACAATTCCACACAACGTCACTGGTTTTGGTATAAGTCAACAAGCGAGAGAGATGCAAAGAGATGGCGGAAGTCAGTAGCAAATGTTGGTTGTTGGTTATGTCCCGGCTCAGGCCCACTAAATTTATGACCTTGGATGCAACCGGGGAAATTTGGGGCCCATAAATAAACTAGCTCCCTGCTATATTAAATTTCGTCCAGCCATTCTTGTCCATGGCGGCAGGGGAGTCATATGGCTAAGGCAAGCATCCATTCAAGCCATTCGATATTTTCCTGTTGGGTGCATTTTCATCGAAGGTTTTTTTTGCCATCCCGAAAGTACACCAGAGCCTTTATGCCGACTTTCTTCCGGAGCCTTTTTCCGAACCATGAATGAACCTGTGCTATTCATTAAATTAAAAGTATTGGGCCAGAGTTTTGCAGTAAATATGTGTCATTTGAGAAGTTTTTTTTTCTCGTTCTTCCCATTCTCGGTTGTGGATCCATTTTTCCGGGGAATCAACTCAATTACAAATATGAGAAACAGATTATATTTGATGAGCAAACGGCATGAAAAATAAGTCAACGGTAAAAAGTTCAGATTGTTTGCCCTTTGCAAACAGGGATGGGGTTGAGAAAAAAAAAAGTTTAATAGCTCGAAATTTAATTTTCAAACTTCTGCTGCTTGTCAGTTGCGACACAAGCTGATGAGTGCCTATTTGGAATTTGGGAAATTGAAAAAACTGCAAAATTGAGAAATGTGGCATATACATTTTGAAGCCACTGAAAAGTTGTTAGAGAATATGATTTTAAACAAATAAAATGTCCAGAAAAACATTTTGTATTAACTATTTTTATGTAGTTTTAGTCTTCTAAATCCTTTCATTTTTTCAGAAGAAGTGTTTGTTTGTGAACCTTCGAAAAACAGATATTTTAAAACTTTAAAACTACATTTAAAATATTAAAAAAAAACTTCAACCACAACCCAAATTTAGCTTTTATGAAACTCAATTTATAGGCTTTCGAACGTAGAAATCAGTTTTCGCATATTTTAACTTCAGACCCAGTTACTGATGATTATCTGCAAAAATTTCATGTTTATCAAAGTTACTCCGATGATCAAATTTCCTCCCGTTCATCCCGTAAATCAAATGTGATGTTATTTAATGGAATGTAATTTGATGTAATGTAATTTATTTTAATTAAATGTAATGTACTGTAGTGTTATGTTTTGTTATGCTTTTAAGTTCTGTTCTGTTCTGTTCTGTTCTGTTCTGTTCTGTTCTGTTCTGTTCTGTTCTGTTCTGTTCTGTTCTGTTCTGTTCTGTTCTGTTCTGTTCTGTTCTGTTCTGTTCTGTTCTGTTCTGTTCTGTTCTGTTCTGTTCTGTTCTGTTCTGTTCTGTTCTGTTCTGTTCTGTTCTGTTCTGTTCTGTTCTGTTCTGTTCTGTTCTGTTCTGTTCTGTTCTGTTCTGTTCTGTTCTGTTCTGTTCTGTTCTGTTCTGTTCTGTTCTGTTCTGTTCTGTTCTGTTCTGTTCTGTTCTGTTCTGTTCTGTTCTGTTCTGTTCTGTTCTGTTCTGTTCTGTTCTGTTCTGTTCTGTTCTGTTCTGTTCTGTTCTGTTCTGTTCTGTTCTGTTCTGTTCTGTTCTGTTCTGTTCTGTTCTGTTCTGTTCTGTTCTGTTCTGTTCTGTTCTGTTCTGTTCTGTTCTGTTCTGTTCTGTTCTGTTCTGTTCTGTTCTGTTCTGTTCTGTTCTGTTCTGTTCTGTTCTGTTCTGTTCTGTTCTGTTCTGTTCTGTTCTGTTCTGTTCTGTTCTGTTCTGTTCTGTTCTGTTCTGTTCTGTTCTGTTCTGTTCTGTTCTGTTCTGTTCTGTTCTGTTCTGTTCTGTTCTGTTCTGTTCTGTTCTGTTCTGTTCTGTTCTGTTCTGTTCTGTTCTGTTCTGTTCTGTTCTGTTCTGTTCTGTTCTGTTCTGTTCTGTTCTGTTCTGTTCTGTTCTGTTCTGTTCTGTTCTGTTCTGTTCTGTTCTGTTCTGTTCTGTTCTGTTCTGTTCTGTTCTGTTCTGTTCTGTTCTGTTCTGTTCTGTTCTGTTCTGTTCTGTTCTGTTCTGTTCTGTTCTGTTCTGTTCTGTTCTGTTCTGTTCTGTTCTGTTCTGTTCTGTTCTGTTCTGTTCTGTTCTGTTCTGTTCTGTTCTGTTCTGTTCTGTTCTGTTCTGTTCTGTTCTGTTCTGTTCTGTTCTGTTCTGTTCTGTTCTGTTCTGTTCTGTTCTGTTCTGTTCTGTTCTGTTCTGTTCTGTTCTGTTCTGTTCTGTTCTGTTCTGTTCTGTTCTGTTCTGTTCTGTTCTGTTCTGTTCTGTTCTGTTCTGTTCTGTTCTGTTCTGTTCTGTTCTGTTCTGTTCTGTTCTGTTCTGTTCTGTTCTGTTCTGTTCTGTTCTGTTCTGTTCTGTTCTGTTCTGTTCTGTTCTGTTCTGTTCTGTTCTGTTCTGTTCTGTTCTGTTCTGTTCTGTTCTGTTCTGTTCTGTTCTGTTCTGTTCTGTTCTGTTCTGTTCTGTTCTGTTCTGTTCTGTTCTGTTCTGTTCTGTTCTGTTCTGTTCTGTTCTGTTCTGTTCTGTTCTGTTCTGTTCTGTTCTGTTCTGTTCTGTTCTGTTCTGTTCTGTTCTGTTCTGTTCTGTTCTGTTCTGTTCTGTTCTGTTCTGTTCTGTTCTGTTCTGTTCTGTTCTGTTCTGTTCTGTTCTGTTCTGTTCTGTTCTGTTCTGTTCTGTTCTGTTCTGTTCTGTTCTGTTCTGTTCTGTTCTGTTCTGTTCTGTTCTGTTCTGTTCTGTTCTGTTCTGTTCTGTTCTGTTCTGTTCTGTTCTGTTCTGTTCTGTTCTGTTCTGTTCTGTTCTGTTCTGTTCTGTTCTGTTCTGTTCTGTTCTGTTCTGTTCTGTTCTGTTCTGTTCTGTTCTGTTCTGTTCTGTTCTGTTCTGTTCTGTTCTGTTCTGTTCTGTTCTGTTCTGTTCTGTTCTGTTCTGTTCTGTTCTGTTCTGTTCTGTTCTGTTCTGTTCTGTTCTGTTCTGTTCTGTTCTGTTCTGTTCTGTTCTGTTCTGTTCTGTTCTGTTCTGTTCTGTTCTGTTCTGTTCTGTTCTGTTCTGTTCTGTTCTGTTCTGTTCTGTTCTGTTCTGTTCTGTTCTGTTCTGTTCTGTTCTGTTCTGTTCTGTTCTGTTCTGTTCTGTTCTGTTCTGTTCTGTTCTGTTCTGTTCTGTTCTGTTCTGTTCTGTTCTGTTCTGTTCTGTTCTGTTCTGTTCTGTTCTGTTCTGTTCTGTTCTGTTCTGTTCTGTTCTGTTCTGTTCTGTTCTGTTCTGTTCTGTTCTGTTCTGTTCTGTTCTGTTCTGTTCTGTTCTGTTCTGTTCTGTTCTGTTCTGTTCTGTTCTGTTCTGTTCTGTTCTGTTCTGTTCTGTTCTGTTCTGTTCTGTTCTGTTCTGTTCTGTTCTGTTCTGTTCTGTTCTGTTCTGTTCTGTTCTGTTCTGTTCTGTTCTGTTCTGTTCTGTTCTGTTCTGTTCTGTTCTGTTCTGTTCTGTTCTGTTCTGTTCTGTTCTGTTCTGTTCTGTTCTGTTCTGTTCTGTTCTGTTCTGTTCTGTTCTGTTCTGTTCTGTTCTGTTCTGTTCTGTTCTGTTCTGTTCTGTTCTGTTCTGTTCTGTTCTGTTCTGTTCTGTTCTGTTCTGTTCTGTTCTGTTCTGTTCTGTTCTGTTCTGTTCTGTTCTGTTCTGTTCTGTTCTGTTCTGTTCTGTTCTGTTCTGTTCTGTTCTGTTCTGTTCTGTTCTGTTCTGTTCTGTTCTGTTCTGTTCTGTTCTGTTCTGTTCTGTTCTGTTCTGTTCTGTTCTGTTCTGTTCTGTTCTGTTCTGTTCTGTTCTGTTCTGTTCTGTTCTGTTCTGTTCTGTTCTGTTCTGTTCTGTTCTGTTCTGTTCTGTTCTGTTCTGTTCTGTTCTGTTCTGTTCTGTTCTGTTCTGTTCTGTTCTGTTCTGTTCTGTTCTGTTCTGTTCTGTTCTGTTCTGTTCTGTTCTGTTCTGTTCTGTTCTGTTCTGTTCTGTTCTGTTCTGTTCTGTTCTGTTCTGTTCTGTTCTGTTCTGTTCTGTTCTGTTCTGTTCTGTTCTGTTCTGTTCTGTTCTGTTCTGTTCTGTTCTGTTCTGTTCTGTTCTGTTCTGTTCTGTTCTGTTCTGTTCTGTTCTGTTCTGTTCTGTTCTGTTCTGTTCTGTTCTGTTCTGTTCTGTTCTGTTCTGTTCTGTTCTGTTCTGTTTTGTTATGTTATGCAACGCAATGCAATGTAATGTTATTTAATGTAAAGTTATGTGATATAATGAAATGTTGTGTTATGTTCTATAATGTAATTGAGTGTTATAAATTTTAAAATTTTCCCAAATTATAGAATGTTGAATATAAAATTACTTTTCCAAAGAAACCTGGGCTTGAAACTTAGTAAAAAATAAAATTTTACCCTAAAAAAAATGCAAAAATCTGTGATCTTAGCTCAAAATCACTTTTCTTGATGTTTTCGTGTTCTAAAATCTGTTTTATTCATCCACGTATGTAAGTAAGCATTTTTCGGAAGCCAAAGATCCTTCGTCCAAAACTTCGGAACTCTTATCAAGATAGCCGCTCAGTTAAGCTACACGTTGCAAAGCTTGGAGTTCTCCCTCTTAACTTTCTCGCTCCGAGATTTTTTTTGGGCCCAGCTAGTTAAACTACCAAAATGAGTGTGGCAACGAACGTGTTAATGCCGTTCCGGCATAGAATCTTGTACCGATAATTCCACCTCCATGGAAGTTCCCACCACCATTATTGGAGTAGATAATCAAACCTTACAGATCAAAACGCTGTCATTAGTTTCTCGGTACAAAAATAGAGGCGCTGTAGTAAACAAAATAAAACGACCGTAATGATATGCTCGAACAACTTCCTTCCTGGGTCAATTTTTGCTTTATCGATGCGTCTTCGTCGTCGCCGTCGTCCACAACGTCAGCAAAGTTTCGATAGTTTGTTCTTGACCATGAATAAACCACTGCTGCCTGGCTACTGTCAGAGACCGTGATAGATTTATTACCCTGTGTGGACTATCATCATCTTGTCCCAAACAACTGCTCCGGAATTTATTTAACGGGTTTGTCACCATTAGCATGAGAACTGGATACCTACTGTAAGATGCTTACTCGGTAGTAAAATGTGTCGAAACTATGAGTATAGGTACATATAGCTAATGGTATAGAAGGAAATGTCTCCGGGCAATATTTTCCATACAGAGTCAGAAAACGGAACGTAAAAACGTCTCTTGCTTCGCCATTGCCTAGAAGCGTTGCTAATTTTATTGACAGGTTTAACCAGCCTCGCCATATCAAACCTAATTGATTTATGAACGGAGTGTCGTATTTTCACTTTCGTTTGCCGACACTTAGAAAGGGTTTGAATCGGAATTTCTGTAGGTACCATCTTCAGGAATGTTTGGAATGAAAGTGAACGGAAAATACTCAGTTTTTCAAATTGAACGTTTAAAATGATTTATTATCAATGTTTTTTTTTTCAATTTAAATTCAAAATTTAAACTCAGGAAATAATTTAAACAACACCGAGAAAAAAAGCATTCAGAAAATATATTGAAGGGTTCCAGAGTTCAACACGAACATCAGTATGAACATATGAGTTCATCGAGGGCACATTCATTCATTCGTTTTCTCTCCGCCGAATTCATTGACAAATCAAAAGCATGTTTCGTTTTCCCGCGCCTCCGGCAGTTGTTTTAGAAGAACGTCGAAAGCATGTTCGGCTTTTCTGCGAATTCCGTATTTAATCGACCGAAAAGAATTCACCCAATTTAAACGCCTGTTCTATGTTGAGGTTCACTAGTAGCAAGACAGATAGGTACGACGATGCAAAAAGGGAAAAGCCTTGCCTAGAAACTCTTTGTTTACCCACAACAATCGGCAAAGTTGGAAAACCAACGAAAACTTTTCCAATCAGAAGAATTTGCAGCGGTTAGGCGGCATCATAGGATGAATGATGCTGCAGGGAAATGCATGGAGCATGTTAATTAATAATTTAAAAATTCTCTGGGACGATCAATCGATTTTTTACTTTTGTTTTAAACATCAAAGTGTACCAATACAATGTCTTACATAGGAAAATGGAGTACCAAACTACTCATTTAAAATTTTAAAAAATCTATTTCTGACAATTTTTTCCGTTTGTTTTTTTCTAAAAACTAATAGACTGCCCACAACACCGACCCATTCGTCAAAGTCGAACGATGCTTAAAGTGCCAGTGTTTGTGCAATATTTATCTTCATTCATTGCTGGAGCCTGCCCAAGGCTGGGTTGTCAATCAAATCTGGATCGAGGAACTTCCGATTGAGTTACGACACTCTCGCTGCCAATGACAGTTATTCCAGGTAATTCATGCTGACGGAAACGAATAGCCAACAAAACAAAACATGCCCGCCTGAAGGATGGATGCTGCCGTAATATATCTGGCCTTTGTTTTGGTTCAGAATTGATAGCTTATCCAAAGTTGTTAGGTGAAAATAGATAATGTATGAAAATTCAACATTATTGCTAAAAACTACTTTTTTATCATGGTAAAAAAGCATTGAAAAAAAGTTTCTGGTCCTTTTAAAAAATTGGAAAAAGTAGAGATAAAATCATTCATAAACCAAAATGTTAAACATAATAGGTAATTTTGTGATAAATTAAATAAGTATCTTAGTATTTTAAAAGAAATTAGGAACACTAATCACAAATTAAATGAGAAAAAAACATCGGATTGAGAAATAAGCAAAAACAAATCGAAAAAAATGATATTATCATACTGGTTGATAAATGACGGGCGAAATTGTTGTGTCATTTGCAAGCCCCGAACCAAGACCTCAGTCAGTAGTCGGTTGTAATAGCTTTATGGCATTACCTGTCACATGCATTCAAACATCATATTGTTCCATTGACTCGAGTGAGGGTGGTTGAATGAATAATTGGTTTGTCGGGGTGATTGCATGGGAGTATCGTCAATGTAAAAAACAGATTATTGCTTTGGGAAGCGATATACAGAGCAGCTTCAGAATGGCGGTCTAAACTTTTAGAATTTTCAATAAAAATCGTAGTTTAGATCGCATGACCCTCAAATATCCCATAGGGGGTCAAAAAAAGCGGAAGAATCGTTATTTTTGTTTTTATGCCAAATGACTTGGAAAATAATTTATCAACTCTGAGATCTGGTTTAAAGTAAAAAAAAAAACATTTAGAACTGAGTTTTTTTTTACGGAAACCAGAAGTTTCACATCGGGTGTTTCAGAGCTGACTTATAAATTTATTCGCAAATCATTCATGGCGACAGGTTAACAATTTGATTGACATCTTAAAAATTATTTTCACTAGAGCAGTCCAATCAACTTAGGGGACTCCAAAGCAAAAATTTGGCTCCAAAAATCAGAACCTTGAGCGTACACTGAGCGCCATCGTCTAGGAAATATTAAAGACATAATCGTACCGAGATGGGAATTGAACCTATGCCATCAGTGGGCTAGCGATTACCGTTTTACCACGCTAACCACTCGACCACCGATACGTACTAATATGAGATATGAGCGAAAACGGAGAGCTATTTGTAGAAATTTTTTTTTCTGTAACGACTCGAAGCCCGACCTCATATCTCCAGGATTCCAGGTTTGTCACCTTGCCCGTCGTGTGCCAGATCGAGAGCAGCTTATCCTAGACTCATGTCTGTCACGGCACACGCGCGGGACTTAATGCAACGGCTCGGAGACGTCGTTCTTCTCCGACTCGAATGGCTGACCCGGCGTCGAGAGCTACTCTACAGGTGGGTATTACCCGATCGTGAAATACCCTTTCCCAACAAATTCCACTGCGAAGAAGGTCAAGTCTTATCCGCGCAGCTTCGGTCGTTGAGGACCGCCCTACTCAGATACTCCTAGAAGGTGGAGCATCCTACGCAAACCGTGAGGTCAGACGCACACTGCTCGACAGACCCCTCCTCCCCCCACCCGTCGATGGGGTCAGTCTACTCCAACTGTTGTCCGATCTTCTTTATCCCTTTGGCTGACAACCCTAGGATTTTTGGCCCGTGGCTTTTTCTGCCCGTCGCGTATCGAGAGCAGTTTGTCCTGGACTCGCGCCTATTACGGCATTCATTCGGGACTTTGAACGCTACGACTCGGATGTTTCCCGAAGGTGACGACATCCTACACCGACTCGAGAGGCTCGCCCGGCATCGAGAACCTCTCTACCCGTGGGTATCCCCCGAAAGTGGTTAACCATTTCCTGCGAGTTTCGCAACGAGGAAGCCATATCTCCGCAGTTTCTCCCTTAGGAAGCGGCACTTCTCGGATACCCCCTGGCGTTGGGATATCCTACACACGTTCACAGTGCACCCATGACCTCCGCTACGCGGAAGATGATGCCTTATCTTTGTAGCTTCGATCAAGGGATCGGACGCACACTTCTCAGATCCAGCTCCCCTGCAGGGCTGTCATGATCCGGGTGAACCCATCGCTGACTGCAAGCCAAGTGTTGGAATCCACACACATGCTCTGTACCACGTTGTCTGCTGTCATGTCGGGCCGCCGTACGTACCGCCGCAAACCTCAGACAGACAAACACCACATGTTCGGTTGTTTCCTCTACGTCGTCACAATCAGAATAGCAATATAGCGAAGCCACATGTCCAAACCGATAGTGGTACTTCATGAAGCATCGATGACCAGTCAGGAATTGCATCATGTGGAAGTCCGCTTCACCGTGTCGGATCAGACGATGGGTCCACCTTCCTCTCGCTGAGCTGTCCCACAGCTGCTGCCAGTTGGACATCAAGTCCTCAGTGGCGAGATCTCGTACGTTGGGCTTGTCTTTGTTGTCGCAATAGACATCCTCCTCTAGCAAAACCTAGATGGGCGTGACGCCCGCCACTACACAGGCTGCTTCGGACATGTTTCGGTATCCGCTGTTAACCCTCAGTTTCATCAGCCGCTGAACGCTGCTAAGTCGCTGCAGGAAGCTGCTCCGTACCGCAAAATTGACGTGATCGCACTTGACAGCATCCTCCTTTTACTACTGCGGATTGCCGAGGAGTTCTGCATCATCCGTGTGAGTGCGGCCGTAACCATTGCCGCTCTCTTGCACACGTAGTCGTCATGACTTGTAAAGCTAAGTATGTCATCTATCATCACCTCTAGGTACTTGATTGCAAGTTTGGACACGATATTCACGGTCGAACTGCAATGGTATCCGTTTGGGGTGAGATCAGGTTAGTAATTAGCACCATCTCGGTTTTGTGGTGGGCTAGATGCAGGCACTTGGAGTGCATCCAGCTTTCCACTGCCTGGATAGCTACCGTGGCCAGTCGCTCAACCTCCGCTGTTGAGGAGCCACTCGCCAAGAGAACTACATCATCAGCAAATGTAACGAGTTCAGCTCCCGATGGAAGGCTCGTTCGTTGAAGCTCATCGTATGTGATGTTCCACAGGACCGGGCTGAGTATTGACTCCTGTGGAACACCCGCCAAAACCTCTTGTGTTCGTAATCCCTCACCGTTCGTATACTGTAGTGGGCGATTGTGGAAGTAACTTACCACAAGCCTAAACAGATATGCCGGGATCCTCATTTGGATGAGCGACGACGCAATCGCTGTCCAACAGAGTGACCACCGCGCAAAAGCGGAGCCCTCTCCTCTTTGTCAACCTAGCTCTGTCTGCTACCTCGATGACCGAACCAAACTGTTTTTCAAAGAGGCCGCCCTCGCTTTCAGTGTATTTCTGAAATCTGCTCTAAATTACCTTCTCCAGGACCTTACCCGCGGTGTCCAGTAGACAGATCGGCCGATACGCCGATGGGTCTCTAGGAGCCTTACCCGGTTTTTGCATAAGGACGAGATTCTGCCACTTCCACGAGTTAGGGAACACCCGTTCAGTCACGTATCGTTGCAACGATGTCCGGAACATTTCGGAACATTTCGGATTGTAGCGACTTGGCGATCTCGCGAAGTTCTTCCACCGTTATCCTCTTCTCTACGCTGTTGTCCCAGTCGTACTGTTGGACTGTTGGCCAGCAGGTAACATCGTGCTGTGGGAACAGCTAATTGATGATGACTCTCAATTTTTCAGGCACAGGTGGTAAATCCCGGTTTACGGATTGTATTCCATGGCACGGCAAGCCACCGCGTCCCCCCAGTTTGCTACTCTGGGTCTATGAGTACAATGGGAAGACTCATGAGACCTGGTTCCCACCTCGAACTGTTTAGTACACTATGCTTCAATAGTGGGAGGTCTATTCGCGATAGTGCGCTCCAAGGCAATACTCATTAACGAGACCACTTTCAACAAAACCTCTCATCCTTACGACTCGACGCCTGAACTCTCCTTTAACGACTTGAGAACCGACATCTCCTCGCAATGACTCGAGATTCACACAAAAACCTCTCCTCTTTGCGACTTGAGGCCTGATCTCTCCTTTAACAACTCGAGATTCGACCCCTCCTCGCATCGACTCGATGTTTACCCCTCCTCACACGATTCAAGGCCCGATTTCTCCTCTAACGACTTGAGATCCGACCTCTCCTCGTACCAGTGTTAAAATCCCAGACAAATAAACAAACAAACTCTCCTCGTACCGACTGACTCGAGGTGACCACTTGTACTCCTCCTCTTGTTGATACCTGGTCCCTTCTCTTACGAC
Organism: Uranotaenia lowii; assembly: GCF_029784155.1. Classification (NCBI taxonomy): domain Eukaryota; kingdom Metazoa; phylum Arthropoda; class Insecta; order Diptera; family Culicidae; genus Uranotaenia; species Uranotaenia lowii. The sequence continues at coordinate 271,739,459 of NC_073693.1, read as the reverse complement.
TCGAGACCCGACCCCCTATCGTAAACCTCTCCGCCTGGAGTTTCGAGGCCTGACCTCTTCTCTAACGACTCGAAGCCCGACCTCTAATCTCCAGGATTCGAGGTTCGCCCGTCATGTGCCAGATCGAAAGCAGCTTATCCTAGATTCGCGCTTGTCACGGCACACGCGCGGGACTTAACGCAATGACTCGGATGATTCCCGACGAAGACGCCTTGCCCTATGGCAGTCAGCACGCGGACCCGCGATTTCCTCTGTTCACAAATAGACGTGTGGCCTAGTGTCTTCACGCTAGGCCCTTCTCGTCATCGCAGCATCTCAAGCGCGAGCTAGAACCCTCGTCAGTTCTTCCGCGAACAGGTTGTCCAGGTTCTTCTCCCAGTGCAACACTTCGACAAAGACGTTCTGGTCGAACTGTGTTGTCTTCAAGTGGCTTTCCCCTGTCTTAGACTCACGTCTACCTGTCCGAGTATTTGAGCCTAACTGATAGCGGGTCACGAAGTGATCGCTATTCATGTAGGCCTCCAATGACATCTATGGTTGACTCGCTCCCGTTCCTGTGGTATGTTCTGGTGTTCGCCAGGCCCACATTTAGCCTTGCCAGGGCTTCTAAAAGAATTTGGCCTCTGGGGTTTGTGAGACGGCTATCCCATTCATCGGCCCACGCGATTGCTCTGCGACGTAGTTCTACCTCCCCGTGGTGCAGAGTGGAAACGTGTCTACAGACTTGTCACCTATAGATGTACGGCCAAGAGAACTACACGTCACACTTGGTACAGTCAGCTGCGACGGGCTGCGTGCCGAGTGTGGCAAAAAACGTGGAGCGACTGGGCACCTTGGTACCAGTGCTCAGTTGCTGGAGGAGGGGTCGTAACGTGTATCGGGTAGTCGCGACCCCGATATGCGGGACGACCAAATGTTCGAGCGGGTGTTGGTCGAATTCGCGCGTCGGGTAGTCCTAGCCCTGATTCGCGGATATGACCGACTCACGACGGGCAGAGGGGCCTTGTGCCGTAATATGTGGTGCCCATTGGATGGGCCTCAGGATGGGTCTCGAAGTGTCGAGACGGAGAAAAAGTGGGATTTGTAATTATCTCCAGACCCGAGGAGAGGCGAGTTGTTCTCGTCTCGAATTGGGTCAAGAGACGGAATGAACGAGGGCTCTCGAGACACGAGGAGAGGTGGGTATAGACGCCTCAATTTGTGTCAAGAGGGGGAATGTGAGAGGGCCTCGAGTCGTGAGGAGAGGCGGGTCATGACGTCACGAATTGCGACGAGAGGCCGCATGTGGGACTCGAGTCACGAGCAGCGGCTAACGGACTGCCAACCCGTAAGTCGTGAATCGTGACAAAGAGTGGTTGAGATTGCTGGTGTAGTACGAATAAAACGAGTATTTGCCGTGGAGCGCATTGCGCGAGTATGGTCTCCCATCATGGGTAAAGCCTTCGTTGCTAGGTCCAGATGGGAATTATGGCCAGAGGCCCCAGGTGGATTTTATGGCGTAGGGGTACATAATATTATGAGTCGTCCAATTGCACCCATGGACCCAGAGTAGCAAACTGGGGGGACGCGGTGGCTCGCCGTGCCTTGGAATGCAATCCGTAAAAAGGATTTACCACCTGGGTGATCAACTAATAAAAAAAAACACCTAAATGCGGTGTTTGCTGTTGCAACCGGAAGCTTGAACAGCCCGACCTGCATTACAGAACTAGGGGGGCCGTTTCTCAACCGAACTGACATCTGGTCCGAGCGGATTTTGCACTGCTTGACCAGTGCCAACAGCAGTTCATCTTCTGTTGTGATCTCATCCTGGTTTTTAACCCGGATGGTCACTTCCTTACAGAAGGTCCGTGCTTCAGCCTTGTCGCCAAGGACTTCGGCCGCCTTAGCTGTAAAGGTGCCGCTGGAGTTTCCCGCGCTACGCTTTAGTTCCAGGATCATCTTGTCGGTGCGGGTCCGACAGATTCTTCTGACGTTATCGCCGAGATCGGCGAGGTTTTCATCCGTACACATCTGTCGTAGGACATCTGCGTACGTGTCCTCTGGTTCCTTGACGACAATTGCCTTTTCCCTCTCCCTGAAGCGACGTTTGCGCCGTTGGGGACGGAGATTTGCCTTTTTCGTCTCCGCACACCTGGGCTTCTCCTTTTTGCGCGATACCGTCTGCCACCTGGTATTCGCGCTCGTCGGCTCACCTGCATTTTCTGCCGAGCCTTCCACCCCCTCTATAGCGCTAGCCACAGGATCCTGCCGGACTGACTTTTCTTTTCTTAGGGTCATCGGATCTAAGTTCCCCGGGAGACCCTCTTGCGTTTGCTGATGCCCGCAAATGCAAGACCTCTCTCCATTTGGGCGAAGACATGATGTCCGCCCTCAGAGGGGTATCTGCGGCTGTGCACGTCGATGAAGCTGATGTTGAAGAACCGGTCCACGATTCTCAACCGACACATTCGTGGATCGATCGCCCACTTGCTTTTTCATATTTTTGATCACTTCAATACGTTGTAGAGTTTACAACTACCGTTTTCTTTGTTGCATTGTCCCATTTCTTTATTTTTGTGTTCATTTTTCGTTTCGATTCCTAACTTATAAGCCAGACACGTAAGCCATGGTCTAAACAACCACCTCATTCAAATATCAATTTTTTGTTTGCGGAGTCGGTGTTCGGAGGTGCGACCTTTCTTTAAGTATACCAAAAATTATATGAATTTCCATTATTTTATATGAGATACTAAGTCGATAACTCGACCTAATATTGTAAGATTATTTTATGACTGACAGATAATATTTGTGTATAGTTATCGGTCGCGAAATATCCACGGTATCACTTTGAAATTTTTATCGTCCGTAGACCTTGAAGTTTTCCAACATCCCCGAGAAAAATCATCCCACTAATAGTTAGCAAAGCAAGCATCCTTATCAACTTTTTTTTTCCTGCTACCCGGCAATATTCACAACGATGTTGTTTACGTTCATCCCATTCCGGGGGACTGAAAAGTCAAACGTCAACCCGTTTTGCCATCATCGGAACTACTATGTCGGAAGACAGCA